>NW_009952597.1:1355021-1362038 GCF_000747805.2 Chaetura pelagica | reverse complement strand
GGATGCTACAAACATTTATACCTCAGTCCCAAGATCCAAGTTAGGATCAAAACTTCATTTATTATAGGCTGTTAGGCTATGCCACTTCTTTCCAGCACCAGCTCGATCTTGATGATCCATATGTTTGTTATCCTCAGGTTGAAAACGACAGCCTGGGGAGCTATGAGAAGAAAGAAGTACTTCTGAATGAATTCCAGCTGGTGCAATTTTTGGCTGTCCGTTTGCTAAGTAACCTAGAACAAACTTAACTCCTTGCTCCAGGCTTTTGTGCAGTTAACTCTTCACTGAGTATTGACTTTCACTGCCTTTAAACCTGAAGTCGCTTTTGGTCTGTTCCATCTCATCTGGTTGTTATCATGCTTACTGCCAAACAAACAGCAGATTTGTTAATAAAGGAGGCAAAAGCTCCAAGGACATGAAAAAGTTTCATTGACAGTAAGGCCCATGGCTTTGAAAAGCTGTATATGGCACAACTTGGGGCTTTTATGTTTCTATCCAAGCACGCCAAGAAGCACTCAGCATACCTCAGTCAAAATACAGGGATGGAAAATTACTAGATGCACTAGAAATGAGGGAAAGTTTGTAAGTCATTAGTTAACTTTAAAGCAACAATATGGTCCTGATGCCTTGCTTGAAAGAAAGAATGCTCTTCATTTACGTGCAAAAAAATTAGGGGTATTGGCTGTGCCTCTTGAAAAGTCATCCAGTACCTGTTGGAATTTGTTCTGGTAGCAGTTCCTGAAGTTGTTAGTAGTGCTAGAAGAGCTGCTTGGTGAGTGTTATTCCTTGCATAGATTCCTAGCAACTGCTTGTTATAAGATTTTCTAGTTATTAAAGAAACGTTAAATGAGTCTGAGTTTTACTAAAACAGCTTAAACCCAATGCATTATTTTTCTGGAGGTTTGTTATTTTTAAAACCTAATATTCTAGAGGCTAAATTGCTTTTCTTGTGGGATTTCTGAATTGGAGATTCTTCACTCAAATGTTTCAGAATGAGTGAAGAAATTATGGATTCCTGAATATTATGACCATGGTGGTCATCAGTATTACATACATTTACCTGCAACTTTTAAAAATTTGTTGTTTCTTATTTTCAGTGCTTTTAATTTATTTTTTTTTTTGTTGACAGTTGATTTCAACATCAGCAGCAGCCGAGGTCACCTAAGCAATTCTCTTGCCAGCTTCCTGTTCTTGTTTCTCAGTGCAGCTTTAATTCAACAGAGTTGAGCAGTCCTGCTTTGACCAGAGCCAAACCTGTAGATGTAGTTTTAAGGCCATGTTCCATGTGGGTTGTTTAACTAAAACTCTTGTACTGATACATTCAAACCCTCATGGGATGAACTAATAGTTTACATAGTTTACAACTTACACATAACACCATTCATTTTTAAAATAACAATGTTCTTACTTTTAAGCAATCTACTTAGTACTTAATGAAAACCAGACATTAATTTTTTACTGTTTATTAAAATATCCCCATTGGAAACTTTTGTCCCTACAAAGTTGATTTTGTCCCTTATTTAATTGCAGTGAGATATCAGAGAAGCTTAAATAGTGGTTCTGTCTGGAAAACTGAATCTCAGTTCTTAAATTGAGATTGAGAATGTGTTGAATTGCATTTGTTTTTCCTCCTTTACAATAGTGTTTAACATCCAAATTGCTTTGTCAAAGTATTGACACTACCTGTATGTGAAGGGCTGTAAATACCAGCCACTCTTTGGAGATGCAAAACATATGTTTTAGGTTTTAAACTGGGTAATCTGCTTCATTTTAGCTTGGAATTTTGAAACCTTTTACTGTCAGACAGAAATTCAGTGTTTCTGTCAAAATGTTGTTTGGCTGTATCTAGTCAAACTTTGCCAAGGTTTCTGCTTTCACAGGTTTTACATGTTTTGCAGTGGAAGGTCAGACTTTCTGCAAAAAAGGTAGATGTTTTGAGGCAAGAAAATGTGGATATGAAGAGATCTGGATTTAATACTGTGTTAGAAAGTACAAATGATGTGTGTTGTGTTCCTATCATTTAAAAAATGTTTCGCTCCATGGACAGGAACCCAAGGCTGGGTCTGTTTTAACTGCTCTGGTTGCTTGGGCTTTCTGCTCATTCTAGGTGTATGGTAAGCATCTGCAAATGTGTTGCTTCTGGTTTTGGTCTCTTGTTCTGTACTTTTTCCCCCGTTTATAAAGCAGCAGAGAGTAGTTGTACAGGTTTTCTGCCCAGACTTTAGGAAATGAATGTCTTGTAAAAGCTCTAAGTCCATTAATTGGCTGATGTTTTGTAGGGGGAAAAACGCTGCTGTTAATACAGAAATGTACTTGTAACCTGAGTCTCTCAAACTGGCTATAAAACATAGAGTTGTAGTAGTGGTGTGGGTAGCCCCACAGAGAATATCTGAGAAGAAGGGGAATCTAAATTTCTGTGCTTTATAGCGAACATAATATTTATTGGAAAAGCCTTTTTTATGTACTGAATTAATAAGCAAATGACCAGCTGCACAAGAGAGTACCTTCAAGCTTCTTTTTTTGGTAATGAAAAGGTGTTTTAACACTTTCTACATTTAACTTATGAAAGTGGAGATCAGAGGCATGTTAAATTAAACACACCTAAATTAAATGCTGACTGAGCTACAGAGGAGCTCACGCTCTCCGTTACAGGAGTGTCAGCTTGTTAATATGTAATTTCTGCATAAATAACATCTAGAGTGTTTAGAGGGCTTTTTTTGGTGTGTTTTTCCCCCCCTCTATTTAATTAGTAATTCACTGTTATTCATCTAGCATTTTCCAGAGAAACAAATCTATGTGTCTGAGGATTTGGAGAGTATTTCTGAAAAGGACTTTTTGTTCACTGAGAGCATGGAAGTAGGGTTGTGTTGGAGCTTAGTCCCCAGCTCTGCCTAGGCCCTGTTGTGAGCACTGTTACGTTGAATATGTGGTCAAGTTAGCTAGTGACATTTGTAGATATTTTAAAAAGGTGCTTTGAAAACTCCCAAGTGTTAAAAGTGCAGAATATTTTTGGCCATCTCTGTAAAATTCAGCTTGGAATCTGAGTTATGAGTGCATGTGGGTGGAGGAACGTGTTTTTCATGCTTTAGGAATTTTTTTCCAGATGCTTTCTCAGTGCTTGGGTAACTATAAAAGCCAAGTATCAAGACTTCAGCATTTATTTATTACTTAGTTTTAATGAAATTTAAGAAACTCAAGCCACATCATTCTGTGGTATGTGTTTAACTTTATTATGGCACAGTGCACGTTGGTGGCTCCTTCAAAATGGGAGCACAAGTATTTCCAGGCTGTGCAGATAAACACATCTTGATAGACGCTACTTGCTTGAAAATACGAATTATTCAATGCCAGCATGTGTGGTTGGTGATACAAGAGACTTAAGGGAAGAAATCCAGAACTGTGTTGATCCCAGTAAATACAACTGGCACAATGAAGTGTGGAGTAAATGTAAAATGCCATTTTGTATTTCCAGTAGGAATTTTGTCATTGAAATAGTTTTGTTTAGCTGTCAGCTAAGAGACTGTTTGCTCTGAGAATGGAACGTTGTTCTATGTGGTTTTAGCAGAAATTTTAAGTTCCTTCCAGATATTTCTGTTCCATACTGCTGTATGCAGAAGCTGGCAATATAGCTGAAGCCTGAGCCTGAATCTTATTTTCAGAGAGTTGGGGGCCATTTGTGGACACTCTTACCAATGGAAGAACTTGACTGAATTTGGGAAATGTCTCTCTATGAAATAATTATTCCACTAGGTTGTGGTTCTGGCAGATATATTGGAGGACTGATTTTCTTAAAAACCATACGGTGGATATAAATGACTTTATTATGTTAATGTTTTCTCTGGTCAAACTGTGTAATTGATGGGGTGTTTTTTGAGGATGGCAGTAAACTGGAGACAGTAATAGCTGGCTTAGCTCTTGAATTCCAGTTCTCTAAGAAGGTGGTTGTGCTTTGAATGTGTGGGGAGACAATCCACAAAGAAAAGGTATGAGGATGTGAGGGATTACACTGCTTCAAGGGCATCTTCCTGATGACAAAGGAGGCTTCACCAATCACAGTCTCTGGCTGTGTTTCTTACAGCTTAGAGTAACTGTACAGCCAAGAATGATGGTTACTTGAAGGTGGTGAAGCAGCAGTTTATGAAAGGTTTGCCCTAAATAAAAAAAAAAGACCCTGGAATTTGCCCTTTGGTACACAGGGCAAAGAGAATCCATGGGCAGCTTCTGCTTTTGGAGCTGAGGGAATGTCTGTAAGACTCAAGCTGTTGGGGCTGCTTGGCTTTTGAGTCTATCTAGGAAATAGGAGAGTGTGTAGAGAGCATAAGAATGTTCTTTCCCTGGATTAGAGGAAGGCATAGCAAAGTCATAAGAAAACTGATGTAATAGCTAGGATTTAATGAAAGATCTAATCTGGGAGGTAGCCTTTATGTCAGGCATTTGTTATGGGTGAGCAGAGGGGGCGAGAAGTTAGTGTGAGGGATAATTTGATATGCTTATTTCCACCTCTCTGATTTGTGTGCCTTTCTCTGAATTTTTACATCGTTTCTTTCAGCTTCCTATTGATCTTCCTTTTTTTTTATCCCTGCAAATTTCTTTGATTAATTCTGTAACTCTCATTGTTTCTCCAAATTTTGGACTTTAATGAGTTCTTTCTTAAACTTGCTTTACTGGTCTTGTGTTTTATGCAGTCTCAGTTAACTGGGAATTTAATATGAGTCTTATTCTTCCAATAGCCCAGTGCTGGTTTTTAGTTTGTATTTTCTTTGTTGGGTTTTCAAAAGTTATTTGTGTTATTGAGGGCTAATTCAACCCTTGTTGGTGTATCTGTCTGTGAAGACTTACTGCTGGTCAGTGCCCAGAAGGATTGTTCAGTTGGAGTAATTCTTCAGAATCCTGAAGATGAAACTCTTCTGTTTTGTCAACTTGGTTTTGTTTGCCCTGCAAGGACTGACTCTTGTTTGTGACGGGTTTCTGCTTAGGTAGGATGGAATTTTGATTCCTGGCTAAGTAGATACTTTAATGACATGCTAATGGACTAATAAAAATGGCTTTTTCTGGGTGTGTGGTTTTTTGAAGATCTCTTCAAAGTTGTCTAGTGTTTGCAACTGGCTGCACGAAGCCAAGTTCCAACCCACGAGGAAAGCATGCCTTGAAAAGAGGCTTTGATTTTTACTGCAGCCTACACAAAAGGGCCACAAAAAGGCTTCATGTATCAAATCTAGCAACTCTTTGAGAATTGAGGGTTTTTTTAATGAAGCAGTGCTTTAATCTGGCAGTCAAGGTCTGTTTTAGCATGAGTTCAGGCAGAGTCTTCCAACATCAGGGCGTGATGTATGGCTGGTCTGAGGGGTCTCAGTTTTTTTGGTTGGCTTATGCAAGTCTCGTTAGCACCATGATGCTAAGGTCATGAGTGAAGACCATTCAGTGTACATGTCTATATAAAATGAGTTCTGTACAGCTAATTGGTGTATTTGGTAAATGGAACAGAAGCCTTCAGTTTTGTTCTTTTTTCCTGCATGCTGGGTGCTGCTGTGGTTCACATTCAGCTACTGAGAAGTTAAAAGCAGTCCATGGATTTGTACGCTTCAGTTTCAAGCAGACGAAGACCAAAAGTATTCCTAAAGCAAACAAAAAAAGGACTAGAATAGAAACCTTGGCCTTTGTGGTGACAATTTAAACTCTAATTTGTGAATAAAGTGGTGTATTTCAGTACAGTGATGTGGCTAGCTGTAAAGAAACTGCATTTTTACACACTTGGTACCTTCAGCCATCTTTCCTTTCCCGTTAAATCCCTTCTTGTGTACCCTACAAATATAAATTATTGTCAGCCTTAAAACAAAACACTTATAGCTTCACAGGTTGCCTAGTAGTAGAAATCAAAGCAGACATTTATCTGCAGTGAAGGCTCATGTGCAGGCATTAGGAGCAGTAAGCAGAGTCACTCAAAGGCTGTTCAGAAGGCTTGTGGTATTCCGAGTATTTTCCACAAAATATGCGGAACCGTTTGGAGGAGACATGATTTCACATAACAGACTGGGCAAAGATTTTAATTGTGGGCCACGGTGCTTTGGGGCATTAGAGCAGCATGTGGTAAATAGCTGATGTTTGCTTTTTGCTTTTTTGAGGCCTTTTTACACTTCTAGCACACCATTTTTGCCGTGCAGCCTCCTGAACACTTATTCAGAATGACTGAATTTATGCTGTGGAAACCAGTATGTAGGGCTGCATGCACAGGGGGCTGTCCTGCTGTTGTACAGTAAAGCTGGAGCAACCTACCTCCAACTCAGGTTACCACCTTCACAAGTCCAAAGCTTTGAAGCCTTAGTAGAGGTGCTTCCATGACTTGGATGCATCAGATTTGACCTGCTTTGCAGCCTTTTTATTTCTCAGTGATACGCACTAACTCTAGCTTCATTTTATGTCAAGATCTTTATTCCTCTCTCCTCCAAAACCTCATTGTTCTTTGCTTCTTGCTTATATCTCAAAACAAACCAACCAATCTGTGATACTTGTAATGATTATGCTACATATCTCTATGATTAAAGATGGTCTACACAGAAGTAAATACTAAGTAAAGTCCTTTCTACGTCATCAGCCTGCTGGTCTGTGTTTATCTTCTGTCAGAAAGTAAAACAAATGTATCCTGGAATCTTGCTGCCTGTTTGTACAAGCACAAATTATTAACCTGGAATATCAAAGGGAAGGCCAAAGCTGGCCAAAAGTTGGATTTGCTAGCATCTGACCTTCCCCCTTTCATAAGGAAAATGTGGACATACTGCTGGTTTGTCTTGTCTTCAAAATTAACTTGAGTGCTAAATTGAAGGCCGTTGGTTGCTCAGATCCCGTCCGCACAAAGTGTGAATGAATGCAGTCCCAGGTGCAAATCTGCCTCCTGTTTTGCATCGTACAGGCTGGCACTTATAGAATATTTTAATCACTTAGCTTTTTCTCTTCTTTTTTTTTTTTTTTTTTTTTTTTTTTTTTTTTTTTTTCCCTCCCTTCCCCCCCCCCCCCGCGCCC
>NW_009952597.1:1346525-1354770 GCF_000747805.2 Chaetura pelagica | reverse complement strand
TAAAAATTTTTTAAACTCTTTTTTTTTTTTTTTTTTTTTTTTTTTTTTTTTTTTTTTTTTTTTTTCTCTCTCTCTCCCCTTTCCCCCCTCCCCCCGGGTCCCAAAACACAACTACCTGGTTTTCACACTGTGCAGCTGAAAACACTTGTAGCATCTTAGCGCTGTGCAGCTGAAAATGGTTGCAGCATCTTGGCACCCTGCTGTGGGATGGGGCTTGTTGTGTGTGACCAAACCTGGTGTTGGTGCAGACACAGGCAACGTGAGGTCTCTGCTGCAGACCCGCAGCCGTCCTCGGAGCACTGCCCGTTCAGGAGGAGGAATTTGATTTTTGTAGCCTGGGTCTGGGGTGTCTAAAATGGTTCCTCAGCCAGGCTGCCCTTCCTCTGCCTCCTTTCTGAAAATGCTGGTCTTGCTGCAGAGAGAGGTGTCTCAGGTGATGAGGCAGCAGCTTTCTGATGCAATTCTCGGCTGGGTTGTTCAGACCTTGGTGCCGCTCTATGCTTCCCTTACTACACCCTTCTCTAGCTTGTTCCTACGGCTCCTCCTGAACCACAGCAGATGATTCATTTCTGCTTTGGAAGCAGGGTGGACAACCAGGGGCTGGCAGAGGAACCACTCGACTGGCTCAAATTACATCTGCATGGAAGACATCCCCAGGGTGAATACTGACTTTGTGCAAGGCTCATCCTTTCTTCACCTCCTGCCAAATACACTTTCACACTAGTACTTTACCCAGCTGGCTAATTTGGCCTTTGAAATTATCTCAATAATGTCAGGTACTTGAAAAAACATTCCCATCCCTTTATAAATATTATAATCTAGATGTAAAGACATTGTTTCAGTGTTGTTTGGGATCTGTTGTATTAAAAAAAAAAACCCCAGCAGTTCTTCAGTGCTGTGCAGCAATCCAGAGCAGAGTGTAAACAAATACTGTGTCAAGCTGTAACAAGTTGGTTGACTTTGAGAAGGCAGAATGTAAATGCCCAAGTCAGGAGAATTAGTACCTTTTGTAACATTGCAACAAATGCAGGGAGCTTGCTCCTGCTGCCAGGCCCTAAACCTTCTGTGTTTAAAAAGAACGAATACTGAAAAGAAAAAGCACTTTGGAAAGCTGGAAATGAGGCCAAGATGAGGTTTGTGCAGAGCTCAGGTGCCTGGTTTGCAGATAAGCATCCATCCCATTCTCCTACGCCCGCTGCTGATGCAGGGATAAAATTAATAACTGTATAAGCCTTTATAACTAAATCTACCCGAGTTCCTGGGGTTTGGACTTGAGGAATCCAGGCCCTGCTGGCAGTCTTGTTGAAGTCCTATCAGAGGCAACATATTTAAGGAGGACATCTGGCATGTACCCAGCTTTGCAGAGCAGGGAGGGGCTGTCTGCTCACCCCTGGCATCATTTCACGTCCAAGTCTCCCGTTGCTGACCTTTGTCACCTGTTTCTTTACTGGAATTTAGAAATCTATGGCTTTTAAGTGATAGGGCACTCAAAAATATTTTTTTTCTCTAGTGGGTTTAATATGCAAATAGTGGATCAGAGCCAATGGTCCATCTCGGGCAGCCAGGTTCTAGAGATTGCTTCAGAAAGATTTATTTCAGCTATTAGCTGTTGTGCAAATATTTTTCTTAAAAGAAAGAGTAATGATTTTTGCAACCTAAAATTGAGGGTTTCACAGGCTGCAACTGGAAAATTGGCAGCCGTGCTTGTCTACTGTAGATTGAAAGCCTGTGGCAGAGGGAAGAGAGTTAAGTGAAAAAAGGTAATTCTTCTATAACAGCTTTAGAAACTCATGCTGGTAGTTAGCTCTAGAAAGCACACCTGAAATATAGAATAAATGTAATAATTATATAGCCAGACTATATGAAGGTAGTTACAGATGGCATACTTTTCCAGCTCAATAATGTGCTCTTAAAATAGGGGATGTGGAAGTGAAATGAGTGATTTGATTTTAAAATATTTTTTTAAAGACAAGCCCCACCACTCACAGGAGCTTTACAATTCCTTTTGGCTAGTATTAGAACATAAAAGTTCTGATTTTACCTGTACTTTATTTCTGTTTGTTTTTTTTTTCTGGTATTTGTTACTCTGAAGCACTCACAACAGGAAGGGGAAATTAAAGGTTGCTCTGTGGTGCTTGCATAGACCAGCAGACGGTGATTCTGTAATCCTGTTTTGTTTCAAATTGTCCTGCAGACTTCTCTGTTTTTGGACAGTTGTTAAAAAAAAAAAAAGATAATAGAAGAGGAACTTTCTCTTGTTGTGCAGTTTGCCAGTACACGAATTTTTAATCCATTCTAAAAATAGTTTCCTGGTGTGGCTGCTTTAATTATTACCAAGACAGGGGATTTGTGTATTTTTTTTTTCCCATGAATATCTGGGTTAAATAGTGGATTTCATTGGTCTGTTTGCTTGACATGTGAAGTGAGGCAGTTTTTATCTGCTAGCTGTGTTAGGTGGGGGATTTTGCTCTCAAGTTCTAGTGCAAATGTAAAAATATTTATTTATTTATTTATTCATTCTCATAGTTTTGATACCGAGTCTTCACTTTCCCCAACATAGAGTTAAGGTGTGTAAATGCCCTGAACTTGACTGTAAGTGAGGAGCAAGGTGAGACAGAGATGAGAAGGGGTCTGTACTAGGGGAAATTGCCATTTCAGTATTTTCTGAGCATTTATTCTCATGCTGAAAGATCTGAACTTGGTGGAAAAGAGACTATATTAAAAATATTTAGGTCTTTTATAGTTATCTTCCTCTCTTGGATCTGACTTATAGATAAGTTAGAACTTTAATATTTTTATCTTTGGCTCTGTAGTTATTTTTCCTGGCATGTTTTAAGAGTGTAATGGATACTGAAAACTTGGGCTGCTGAGGTCGTACTGAGCAGTCCTTATTGAAAAGTAAAATTAGGCTCAGGGCTGGTAATAGAGCTGGTAGAAATGGAGATTGATGCGAGTTTCCTGATCTAATTTTTGCTTAAACTACTGTGCTATTTAGTAGAGAGGGAAAATGATGTCTCATTTGTGGCCCTTTCAAAGGAAAACTTATTGATGCAATATTTTTTCATGATGATTTTTTCTGCTGAGTGAGGTCCTGCCATATTTACCACAAAACCTTTTTGCATTTGCAAGCTGCTTACGCTGTTACAGCTTCCCTCCCCTGATTTGATTTAGATACATCATCTACCTTCTGTCTGCAAAGAGCAGGAGTTTGCACTCAGTTTGATGGGACCTCACCTAGAGGTCTTCTCCAGGAGTCCCAGAACCGTTCTTGGTTCAGAAACTGTTTAGTCTTTGTTCTAAATATGTCCTAAGATGTAGTGCTTAGGGGCATGATTTAAGCACTGAACAGGTAGATTAGGTTATGGTTGATGGATTTAGTTTATGGTTGGACTTGATGGTCTTCAAGGTCCTTTCCAACCAGGCTGATTCTGTGTAAAATGGGTGGGTTCTGAAGCAACACAGCAAAATTCTGGTTTAGCATTTGCGTGAGCATCAGGAGGTTTTAACACAAAGGGACAGTCATTAAATCTTCTGTATATTGTAACAATAGAACAAAAGCAAAGGGATTTTTTTCTTTATGTAAATACGTATTCCAATCACAGATAAAGAGAACAATGCTCACATTTAATATTTGGGGGGGTTTAATGAATTGCAATCAGGTGATATTGTAGCTGATATGATTGCCAGAAAGCTTTTTTCTTTTTTTAAATGGTTTTAAGATTTCTTGTTCTGATCTCTTGTTTTGCAGTATTATGTGCCAAGAATCTTGCAAAGAAAGATTTCTTCAGTAAGTATGCCCTAGTTGTAGAACTTTCTCCTCCTGAGGAATCAGATTTGTGTGTAGATTGTGCATGGCTGTTGTGGCTCATCTCTGTATGTCCTTTGTTCTGTGGTCCCATCCTTGCAGTAACATGGCATTGCTACAGGAGCACGTTCCTCTGAATTGTATTTAGAGAGCATAGACTTAGGGTTGGAAGGACCAAAGACTCACAAATTATATCTGGAAGCCTGGCTGATGAGACCACAAGCAGGTTGCTGCTTACAGTTCGGGGACAGGAGAGGTACCCAGAGCATCCATCTCAAAACTATCTCAAGTTATAAAGGATGCCAAGGGTAGGAGTAAAATATCCCAGTGCTGCAGTCTCCATATTACGTTTCAGACCAAATAAAAATGCCTATTTATCAGCATGCATGGGAATGTGCTGTGACATTAAGCATGTTTAAGCTTTTTGTTTTCCTAAAAACTCTCACAATTTATGGCAGATAACAATCTGTGTGATGGAAGTACATTATCTAATTAGGAACTCAGTTCTCTGTGTTGGATTTACTAAAATAGTTTTAGGATAATGGCAACTTGTCTTTCTTGATGGGGAGAAGCAGAAGCTCATGATAGCATTATCTTGGGAGAAACAAAACAAAAAAGTACTCTATTTAATAGCATCTTTTCCCTTCCACAGGATTTCCTGACCCATTTGCAAAAATAGTTGTTGATGGGTCAGGTCAGTGCCATTCCACTGACACTGTGAAGAACACATTGGACCCCAAATGGAACCAGCATTATGATCTGTGAGTTGTTTCTGAGGCCATAAGTAAAAAATATTCCAGAGATTTATCTAGTAAATGGACTGCAGGGGTTGGCACTGCAGCTTAATTTTGCATTAGCAAGAAGAGTCACAGTTGCTGAGGAGGACTGGTTTTATTTTTTATTTTTTTGCAACAAAAATTTGCCTGTTAATAAAGAAGTGCTACTTTGCTTTTAGGTGTTTGAATTGGGGAATATTTGTGTGTCAGGTTCCCAGCACAGCTGCTTGGAGGAAGCTCTACTGGAGCATTGTTGTCCAGCTGTTAAGAAAGATTGTCTTTGCTGTAGTGATTACTTCTCTTCAACTTATTATAATTTAGTTTTTTTTCTTTCTAAAATTACTCTTCTATTCTGTGTTTTTCTAGATATGTTGGGAAGACAGATTCCATAACCATCAGTGTATGGAACCATAAAAAAATCCACAAGAAGCAGGGAGCTGGCTTCCTGGGGTGTGTCAGGCTCCTCTCCAATGCCATCAGCAGGCTAAAAGATACTGGATGTAAGAGCAATTCCTGGCACAAATAAGAACCTTTTATGCCTTGTATCTGAGTAGTGAATAATATTCCCAGCCATTCCTCCCCAGTGTTTTGTTGATCTTTCGAATTCTTATTTGCAGACCAGCGTTTGGATCTATGCAAACTCAATCCCACAGATACTGATGCTGTACGAGGCCAAATAGTGGGTAAGAATCCTCTCAGCTAAACTTTCATCTTCTTGGGTAAATACACTATATGGACAAATGCTCTATTAAAAAAAAAAAGAAACCTGCAATCTTTCTTGCTGCAGTGCCTTTTCGTGTTTTTTCTTCTGACTTTGATGGGAATAAATTACATTACCTGAAAATGTTGGTTATATTCCTAGGCAGGAGGTTGTTTTCTTTCTGTTCATAATGTTCAATATAAGAAAGAGGAAATGCATCTGGCCAGGTTCCTAATACAGCTCTGGAAGGGCCAGTGTTGCTGTGAAGCTGTTTGCTTTTGGACCAAGGTGACAGGCAAAGAAAATCTTACGTGGGAAAGAGGATCTGAAGGAGTTAAGAGAAATTTTGCAAACTGCTGTTTTAATACCATCACCTCCTGTAGCCCAAATATCGACAAGGCTGTGCTAGTTTTACAGCTGATTTACCCCATCTCACCACGTTCTGCTGCTCCCACCCAACAACCCAGGCTTTTCATTGATCTATAAAAATGTTTGGCAAATCCCAAATTCTCACTGTAACGATGACATCTAGTGGTGAGGAATTTCTTTCCAGCTTCCTTCCCTGGGTCCTCATGAAACACAGATGTGGAGACCCTGGCAAGTTTAATAGTTACAGAAAACAGACTCAGCTTAAGGGTTGTTGTTTTTTTTTGGGGGGGGCATGCCTCTGATTTCTCTTCTCCATTTTTAAAAATCAGGAATGCTTTAGGGTTATTGAAGAAGTTTTGGTAAAAGCTGTGCCCTCAGCATGCAGCTTTCTTTAATATTTTACCCAGTATAAATTTGGATTGTTTGCCTTTATATTGTTCTGAAGGGAAAAGTTCTTCTTTTACTAACTTGTGTTTATGTTTGGTGTTTTTCTTTTATTTATTTCAGTCAGTTTACAGACACGGGACAGAATAGGCACAGGAGGTTCTGTAGTGGACTGTAGAGGGCTTTTGGAGAATGAAGGGTAAGGATTGTTCTCTTTACACTTAATTAGAAAAATCGTTTATTTGTGGAAAGAATATAATTAACACTAGAAATATTAATTATCAGCATGACTAATACATTGTCTGGGAATATGTATTGTGTAGTAAGGTTATAGCTGCTTATTTAATTGAAGAAAATAAGCTAAACTGGGTAGGACTTGATGGTTTTTGTTACCAGTGCTGCTGGCACTTCCGTGGGAAATTTGGGATATAAAACCAGTAAGAAAATGGCATCATCTTGGGTTAAAAGTTGCAGTACTTGAAGTAATGGGGAGAAAGAGAAGCTGTTATTTCTGCATTCACTTCTCTGTGATGGAAACTCTTGAAGTTTCCCCATTTTCAGAACGGTTTATGAAGACTCTGGACCAGGGAGGCCCCTGAGCTGTTTTATGGAGGAGCCAGCCCCCTACACAGACACCACGGGGGCTGCTGGTGGGGGCAACTGTCGCTTCGTGGAGTCTCCCAGCCAAGATCAGAGGCTTCAGGCACAGAGACTCCGGACTCCTGAGGTCCGAGGCCACGTACAGACACCTCAGAACAGACCTCATGGTCACCAGTCGCCTGACCTACCAGAAGGCTACGGTGAGAGCTTCCAGAACTGTGAAACTCAAGTGTTGGGTTTTTTTTTAAAGCCTTCAGAGAAAAATTCTCCCATTTTATTAAATAAATGTGGTTCACCTGTTAGAACCTGCAGCATCCACGTGCATCTAATGGAAAAGGAGCTAAGCAGGGCAGATGGGAGTTTGGGATTGGCTAATTAGCAGGTGGCTACGCCAGGATACACTGAAGGGTTGATGGTAAATTAAACATGAGTTTGTGGCATGATGATGTTACAGAAAATTCCCTGCTAATCTTGGTTGTGTATCTAGGGAGAACAAACGTAAAGAGCTCTTTAAACTGGAGCAGTCATGCTATTTTTTCCTTCCTCCTTGGCATGTTGTGTAGGTTTGAGCCCACACTTGAGAGAAGAGCAGGAAAATATAAAAGCAACAAAGAGGCCTGTAGTACAGAAGATTAGGGAGGATAAGATTAAGAAGACTTTGAAGCTTGGAAAAGGGCACACCAAATCCAAGAGTGAAGAAATCTAGTTTGGGGGTTTGGGTTGTCTCAGTATCTAAAAATAAAGATACAAACTAAAACAAACTGATGCATGGATCTGTGAGTTTCCAAAAGAGCACTGCAATGTGTAGTCAAGTACATTTGTGAAGTCAGTGTTTGAAGACAAAACAGACCCTGCTACAAGAGATCAGGGGGGTGGCTCAGGTACTTTCTCCTAGCTCTGATAGAAATAGAATATGCTTGAATAGAACAGAATGTGCTAGAATAGCTCAAAGCTAATGGCTTTAAGCAAACTATTTAGTTGTTTGTTGTTTTTATTTCAGGTTTGTAATTAAGAATAATCTTTTCCTTTTTTCATAGAGCAAAGAACAACGGTACAGGGGCAGGTTTATTTTTTGCACACACAGACTGGAGTTAGCACATGGCATGACCCTAGGATACCAAGGTATGTATTTATATCTACAAAGTCAGGCTTTTCTGGTGTGTGTGTTTGTCTATGGCAGTGAGCTGAATTGTGAAGAGATAAAAAAAAAAAATTAGTATAAAATGGCCTCTAAATTTCAAGGGTGCACTACAAGCAGAGGAATAAATTTGGGTTTTTCTAGTTACCTTTTCACCAAATATTAAGGATTGCTCTTTTTGAAAGAAAGAATTACCTACTTGTGAAACATATAGACCAGAAAGGAAAAATACATAGCTCTTCAGGAATTTCCATTTGACAGAGTCTTCCTAAAATGTCATTATGACTTCTTTTATTTTTGTGAAGCTACAGATTTCTCAAGCTTAGCCAATGTTTTGGGGTTTGGTGTGGAAACAGTTTGGTATGAAAACAGATTTGCAGCTAGAAAATTTGAATCCTCCACATGATTAATTTAGTAAAGCCTCTTTAAACCTTAACCTGCACTTAATCCAGAGCTTTGTGACTAAGGTCTGA
>NW_009952597.1:1335917-1346046 GCF_000747805.2 Chaetura pelagica | reverse complement strand
TCTTTCTTGAGGAGCTCTGCAGTTGGGCTGTTTCTCTGACCCACCTGCACAGAGTGCAATACAAAGGCTGTAGCTCTTCTGCTGTGCATGGATGTGATACAGGATATTAGAAAAATGATAGAGAGTAGTGTAGGCAGAAGTGTTGATAAAACCCCAGTATATGGAGGGATATGAAAAATAAAGCTGAGCAAAAATAGCTGATGTTAGATTAGCTGGTGCCGTTGGAAGAAGAAATGACAGTGCTCAATTCTTCATATTGCTTGTCAGGCTTGTGTGTGCAAAGCCTGGTCTCTTCTCCCTGTGATGCTGGCTGGTCTAATGCAAGGTAGCTCTGCTTCTCTCCACAAATCTTAGAGCCAAGCTTTCAGGACCAGTAGTGTCTTGAGAGTCACAGGTCACTCTTTAGTCAAAAGTGGCTGTCTTACTGCTGAGTTGCTGTGTAAAACCCTAACCTGGCCATTTAGCACAGATGTAGGTTAAAACTTGCTGTAATCAGATCTCTACAGTACTTTCAGATGCACAGCTGATTAAAACAAATGGTTACGACCATAATCTTCTTTAAGGAGCCTAACAAAGGCTTGTCTGTCTGTCTGCCTGTGTATCCCCTGCTAGCTTATGCTCACTCTGACACTAATGAAGCTTTTGGTGTACAAAGTGTTTCTACCTTTCTAAAGCCTCTTGGTTTACTCATTTATACTGATGGTGCATGGTTAGATTTAGGTAAGGAAATATAGAGTCATGTCTTTAGCCCTGGGCCATGGATTAATCCAACCAGGTATCCAGAGGACACTTGATTTAGCAACAGACAGCATCAAAGCAGCTGTTCTGGCCTTCTCCCTCAGATTCTTAGAACTACTGAGCACCAAATTGATTCCACCCTCTTTAACTTCTTGTTTGCCTTTCTCCTTAGAGACCTTAACAGTGTGAACTGTGAGGAACTGGGACCCCTGCCTCCAGGTTGGGAAGTCAGAAGTACAGTTTCAGGAAGAATATATTTTGTAGATCATAACAACAGAACCACACAATTCACAGATCCACGACTACATCACATCATGAAGTACGAACCTTGCCCTATACATGATTAATCTTAAGTTCGGATTCTAAAAACATTTTATTTTTGTCCAATTTTAACTACAGTCTGGGAATTATGAGGGGCTGAAAAAACTGCATGATCATGATACTGGGGAACAGATGCAAGCAATGCTCTAGTCAAAGTCTGAGCATTGCTTCTCAGTGCTGGCTTTATCCAAGCTTTTTGCACAGACTCTTCAAAAATATTTTTACTGTGCTTTGCAGTCCTCAGGTTTAAGGGAGAGGTCACTTATTTTGGCACAAGACAGATATCATTAAGCTGGTATGACAAAAATTGCCCCAAGCTGTGCTGGACCAAGTCTGCAGGTCTGGAATTGCTGGGGTGTGGGGTAGAGGGTCTGCCAGGCAGTTCCACAGCAGGCAGCTCATGCCTGTCTGGATTACCAGTTCCACCTCTGTCCTAGCCCTGCTAGACCTGGACTGGCTTCGTGCTCCTTTGAGCTCCAGGCAGCAGGAGGGTAAAGCCAGCTGGAGTCTGCTCACCTGGTGCTGTGCCCAAGCCTGCTTGGGCTTAGCAGGATTTAATAAGCTCAAGCTCTGCATCATGCAAAGGCAGCTCAGCTATTAGAGAACTGACCCTGGGAACTGCCTGGCAGTGCTTCTTGTGCCCAAGATCAGACTTTTTCCTGGATCTCAGTTGTCTGTGCTTGAAGCTAAAAAATCGTTGCTCTACAACCCAAATAAAGGACTAATAAATAAGGATAGTTGAATGGATGAAGCTGTAACTGATTTGGGACAAGTACATCTTTGTATTTAATAATCATAGATGTAGTACTTTTACTGTCTCAGAATCCCCAGCCTTGTTTTGCATTGAGCTGGAATAAAATTCATTTCAGTTGTTAGATGGTTCCACTTAAAAAGCTGTTATTTCTTTCATTAGAATTCTCTTTTTGTGTTAGACTCTTGAAAGTTGTGTCCACACAGGAGAAATACCATTCCAACTTTTTAATTCCTGCCCAGTCAGCTCTCAGTGATCATGCTCCACAACCTTCCACAATGTAATGCCATATCAAAACTGAGCTGAAAAATGCTGAAACTCTTTAATGTAAATATCTGTAATCCTCACATCCCTGAATGTAGAGTAATGATGCTATAGAAGTTGCCCAACTGAACCCACATTTCATTCCATGTTCCTCTTAAGAGTTCTTCCATTGTATTACATACTCCTTATTGATATGCTTCTTGAGTAAGTGTTCTACTTTTCTTTCAAAGCCATCAATGCCAGCTAAAAGAGCCCAGCCAGCAGCCTCTGCCAGCTCCCAACGAGGGGTCACTAGAAGATGGGGAAGAGTTGCCTGCACAGAGATATGAAAGAGACTTGGTACAGAAGTTGAAAGTTCTTAGACATGAGCTTTCTCTTCAGCAACCACAGGCTGGTCACTGTCGCATTGAAGTATCCAGGGAGGAAATATTTGAGGTATTTGATTTACCTTCTACTGTTCATAACAGCTTTTGTCACTCAAGAATTAATTAAAACTTATCTTTGATTAAAGCAAGTTTGCTTCATGAGAGAGGTAGTGAATCAAGTGTGGAGTTGTCTTTGGAATTGGCTTCAGATTCTTACTTTAATGTTTTCTGTGGTTGAGTAACAAGCTGTGTATTGCAATAAGACATCTTAGCAGACTCATTATAGAAAGGAAATAAAATATCTAACTGTAAAACTTGCAGGAATCCTATCGTCAGATAATGAAGATGAGGCCAAAGGATTTGAAAAAGAGGCTTATGGTGAAATTTCGAGGAGAGGAAGGTCTGGATTATGGAGGAGTAGCAAGGTGAGATCCAGAGTCTGACACCTTTTTAACTGTCAAACTGTCCTTACAGTGACCTGTGGCTGATATTCCCTTTCAAATTGTCTGTCACTGGTGCAGGTAAGTTGTTTGTGATCCAGGTTATAGGTAGGTGTTGTAGCTTCAGCCTTGATGTCATGGTGACAAAAAAAAGGGGAAGCATGTGATTTAACCGGTGTCCCACAGCCCCTCCAGCTGTCAAAGGCTTGCACTAAGTGACTCTGGTATTTTGGAATGTTACTGGAATTCACACTAGATTGAGGTGTTGCTCTTTCCTCTCATCTCTATAGGTACTTGTTCTTAGCCCCATTGCCCAGTAAAAGGCTTATTTAGGGACTGGCAGTTGATCTTATTGCAGAAGTGTTGATCCCAGCCACAGCCTCCAATTTCATGAGTCTCAAAGTGAGATGAGCTCAAATTGTGACATATTTCAAGAAGGATATAGACTCTGAAGTAAAATCCAAATCACAATAAAGGTTTTGTTAAATACTCCCATCTGATTTCCAGCAAGTGGATTGCAAGATGATAGGGGTTCCTTTTTGTTGTCTCAGCCACATTCAGGAGAGTCCTCTGATCTGTTGGAGCAGGAGTGGAAATGAACTCATCCTAAACAAAGACTAAAATTTGAGGGAAGACTTGCTGCCTCCTAAAAAGGAATAGTGATCCCCTGTGGTCACATCAGATCTGAAGTTCTGGAGTTGATTGTAACATCACCTAACATCACTGCCACACACTCATCCTTGCAGTGGCTGAGCTGCATCCTGTAAATTCATCCAGAGATTCCTCAAATCCACAAAAGCTGCATCACCCACTTAAGGGTCTTTGAGTGACCCATCACTGGACAAAGGAAAGAAGTTGAAACATTCTGAAACATCCTGTTGCCCTGAAACTCCTCCTCTTATAACGTGTTTGTTTTCTCTGCCCCTTCTGGGCTCTGCTGATTCTTTAGGCATCAAACATTTGCAGAGAACCAGCGTTTCTAAAGTCCTCCAGTGACTGAGCTGATTTTAAATAGATTGTTTTTAATATTTCCTTATACTGTCCAGGCTGCAGAGGAGCAGATCTCTTCTCCAAATATCTGATCTCAGTACAGATTTTTTTGAGTGGATCATGTTCAGACTCAGTTTGTTGATGGTGTCGTCCAGCAGGTTGCTGTAGCTTCTGTAACTGGTGTTGATCCCTTCAGTACTTCTAAACTAGAACAGATCTGCCTGTGAGTGGAGTAAGACACTCCATACACACCTTTTTGTTCTGCAAATTTAGCGTGGTACAAGGAGATCTGATTTTGAAACAGGCATTTCATAATTAATTATTAGTTTGATTATCACAATAGGAGTGTGGCTGAAACCTAAGTGGAAGTTGCACCCTTCTAAAATACTGTTTGTTTTTTTTACTTTGACAGAGAATGGTTGTATTTACTGTGCCATGAAATGTTGAATCCCTACTATGGACTCTTCCAGTACTCCACAGATAATATTTACATGCTGCAAATCAATCCAGACTCTTCTATCAATCCTGTAAGTAGTAACTTCTGAGCAATGAACCTACTTTAACAGAGGTCCCCTGCAGTGTTTTGTTGTAGCTGCTGCTTCCATGCCAAGAGTGTAAAACTGAAGGGTAAATCAGAACAAGAATGTGTTAATGAGCCTTGCATTGATGTGGTGTGAACGAAGGGATTTCGTTCAAAAATGAAAAACAAGAGAAAAGAGGGATCCCTTGGTAAGGATCTGATCTCTTTGAGACTCCTTGCTGCTGGCTGGGATGCACAGTGATTCTGAGAAGACACAAGTGGGTGAAATTCGTCTTCCCTGGGAACCCAGTGGCTGTGTAAACAGCACTGCACCCTCAGCAGGCTGCACCCCGTGGTCTGGGGCTTGGGTGCCTTGCTTGCCCTTTCTCAAAAATCTGCTGTGCTTGCCTTTTTTTTTACTGCAGGATTTGTATTGATGCAGATCCTGAAAAGAGCAGCAATTCTGTACTAGCACAGGGGAATTTTTCTTGATGTGACATTTCCTGACATTTGCTCTGTGAGCTGGGGGAGATGGGTTGGAAGAATCTCAGGCCTCTGTTTTCCAAAGACAGTTTATGAGCAACATGAAAGACATGAGGGAAGGGAGCACATGGCCTGCTTCCTCAAGAGCAAAAAGGTTTTGATGTTCAAACAAAGACTAAACAAATTTGTTTGGAATTGCCATATCTTGGATTCTGTGGTTTTCATTGGGATTTTCTTGTGAGGAATTTTGCTCTTTGGGAGGTCTAGCAGATTCTTATTTATTTGTCAGGACCATTTTATTAGTCAAATAATGCACAGAGACTTGTTTGAGGCATTTAATCATTAAGTTCTTGGTTATGTGATAAGGAAAACCTCTGGCTCCTCTTGCCCAGATCACTTCCACTGCAGACAACTGATAGCAAGGATATAACCACAAGATGTCAGTCTGTTCCCACTGCCTGATCCTCTCTCCTCTCTCCCTCCAGGACCACTTGTCTTATTTCCACTTTGTTGGTCGGATAATGGGTTTGGCTGTGTTCCATGGACACTATATCAACGGGGGTTTCACTGTTCCCTTTTACAAACAGCTTCTGGGGAAGCCCATTCAGCTCTCTGATCTGGAATCTGTTGACCCAGAGTTACACAAAAGTTTAGTCTGGATTTTGTAAGTACTGTATGTATCAATTGCCTCTTTAGAGAGAAGATGGGGCACAGGATGTTGGCAATAGAGAAATGATTGAAAGAATCTTTCAACGGGGGAGATCTGTACCAAATTTTTAAACTACTCTTTATATGTCAAAAAGTTCAAGGTACCTGAGGAAAAGTTCTCATTGCAAACTCTGTGTTAGCTCTCCTTGCAGCAAAGGAGATAATAAACATTGCATGGGGCTGGTAAAATATCACAGTATCACAATCCAAACTCAGGAAAGAGCTCTGAGGGGAGATACAGCCTTGTTTAAAAGTAAACCAGCTTGGATGAAAATGGAAGTAAATTGATGTAGTTTGGGCTTCTACACATTGACAGTTCAGAACAAAATTCAACATTCATTCTAGCTCTGGGACCCTTCCCTGCTTTGCAGTATCTCAATTTCTTCTCCTAAATGCTGTTTTGAATTTTGTATTTAAAGTTACTGATGTTTTTGAAGTTCACTGCATGTGATCTCTTCTGTACTTCACACCAATACCTGGCAGCAGATCAGATTATTGCTGGATATATAAATGTGTGGTGTGTTTCTGTATCTGGGGTTTTATTCATTATCCTGAGCACTACTAAAATCAGATGTATGGCCCAAATCTGATCAGACTCTTCAATATGCATTAACCTACCTAGAAAATGGTGATTGTGGAAATACTCCTCTAGTGGTTAAAATGCAGGTGGCTGGTTACTGGGTTTATTCTGAAGACTACATGTTCTAATAACAAACTTTCAGCATCACCACTGAGAGTTATCAACATATCCAAACAAGCGGGTTTACCCTCTGTCTTTCCATTGCCAGAGAGAACGACATCACCCCAGTTCTGGACCATACATTTTGTGTGGAACACAACGCTTTTGGGAGGATTTTACAGCATGAACTCAAACCTAATGGCAGGAATATCCCAGTGACAGAAGAGAACAAGAAAGAATATGTCAGGTATTGCAGATCAAAAAGATGCTCTGCAAAATGGAGTGGAAAGAAGTAGGAGAAGGATGAATTGTTTTTATATAGTGAGACGAATGAACAAGGTATTTTAGGGGGAAATAACTGAGTCAGAAATGCCAGGAGCATTTTCACACAGTGCCCTGTTACACCTGGGAAGATGAAGATGTAAATTGTGTTTTTTGTGTTGATGGTGCAGTAGTTAATTGTTGATGGAAAAAGGAACTGATAAGCACTTCTCTCAGAATACAAAATGTGTAGATTAAAACAAGTTAGCCTTTAAAAGGAGCCTGTTCCAGCTCAGCTCTAGAAGCCCAGTCCTACCTGGCTCATCACCCCTGACTTCTTCTTTCCCCCCCAGGCTGTATGTAAACTGGCGATTTATGAGAGGGATAGAGGCACAGTTCCTGGCTCTGCAGAAAGGATTCAATGAACTTATTCCTCAACATCTCCTTAAGCCTTTTGACCAGAAGGAACTTGAGGTATATGCTTTATCCACATGGAACATTATTTTGTAATTTCTTTGATCCACAATCAAGCACTGATCTTAAAAAACAAAACACAGGAAAAACAAACCCACAAAACTTATGGCAGTGTAGGTACCAGTAAGCTGTGTAGTTGTTTAAGCAAACCCTTTTTGGTTTATTCTAGACATTCTTTAGGTTAACACTGAGACAGCTACTTAAACAGGGGAAGACCTTGTTGTCTAACCAAGGACTAATGCTCAAAGCGGGTGGTCTGGGCAGGGAGGGAGCACTGCAAGTCTGAGGAATTGCTGGCAAGACCTAACATGTTACCTACCCCAGAACTTGTGTTCTCCAGAGGTTGTTTTCATAGGTGGCTCTTCCTGTACATACACAGGGTGTGGTTTACAGCAACTAAAATAGACATATGGAGCATAGAGGAAAGAAATTAATTTATCTTCTCATTTAATCCTGAGGTGCAGAATGCTGCCCTGTAAAACCATTTGTGTTGTAGCAGTTTTTCCTCTGGTTTTGCCTTTTTGGAAAAGTAAGTCGACCTGTGGATTTACAGACCATTTGTGGTATTGGAAGTGCCAGCTTTGTGCTGGTTGTTCCTGGATAGTGATTAATCCCATGAAGTTATTGCATTCCATTTGCTGGTTGCTTGAAAAGGCAGATTAAAAATCCATTCAATATTTCAATACTCTCTGAGTCAGAACAGTCACAGCTGTCCTAATAATGTACATGAGTGTGAGTGGGTGCTGTCCTCGTAGCACAAAAAGGCAGCTGCTAAATGGTAGCTCAGAAATGTGAGCCTCACTATGGAGTATTATGGGAAATTTAGAATATGATGCACATTTTGTTATGAGTGAAGTTTTCTCTATGCCATTTATTGGTGCCAGGGGAAGTGGTTAGATTTATGGCCAGCAGTGACTTCCTTTCACAGTATTTTGCAACCTGGTGTCGTCTGGGAAAGACACTGGAGTAATATGTCTGGGGTGTGTCAAAGCCTCACACAAAAGACATCAAAAAATAGATGAAGAGTTTCTGTAGCTTGTTGTGGGTTGTGGAACAACAAACCGACAGTTTGTGTTACCATAAACTGAGGAGGATTCTGTCATGGTTGGTATTGGCACCTCTAGGACAGACCTGCATCAGGATGATGATGATTTGTAGTGCAGGAGATGATATGTCATCTTCTAAGCATGTGCTGTACCCTCAGAAAGATGTGCTGTGCTCTTCAGGTAGCATAGATTTTAAAAAAACAGGTCTTGAATGGTCTTTTGATTCTAATTTCTTGTGGAAATTCTGGTTCTGGTCAGTGTACTCCTTGGCCTCAGATTCACTGCAGTTTAACTGGGGAGATTTACTGCTTGTTCTGAACTGTTTTGGAGCATTACCATGCATCAAAAAGGTGGATCAAGCACATAAAAGAATGCCAGGCTTAGTGAAACAGTTGGGTGTGTTTTTATAGCTGCAAACCTGAAATGACTGTGAATGTTAAAGCGTTTTTCTCATCTTTGGACAGCTCATCATAGGAGGCCTGGATAAGATAGACCTGAACGACTGGAAGTCAAACACACGTCTCAAGCACTGCATGGCAGATAGCAACATTGTCAAGTGGTTCTGGCAAGCAGTGGAAACATTTGATGAGGAAAGAAGGGCAAGGCTGCTGCAGTTCGTGACGGGTTCCACGAGGGTCCCACTTCAAGGTTTCAAGGCTTTACAAGGTGACTGATGTGGAGGCCGAGTTGCTCGGGGCGGGGGGGGGGCAGAGATAAAAATCCTGTGGTGTTTACTGGCCCCTTGTAAAATATCAAGGGTAACTCAAGCACTTGCAAAGTTTTGATCCCAAGAGCAGCTTTCCGTTTGTCAGCAGCTCTGCTGATGGTGAACACTTGAGCTGGTGCTGATAGTGATACAAGCTGGTCAGTCTGCCATTGTGTAGCGCTTTGGGGACAGTATTAGCTTGTCAGTCTCCTACAACTCTGTGGACTGATGTTAAAATCCTTGATTATAGAGCCATGAAAAGTGAGTTCCCCTCATTGTCTGTTAACAAACCATTAGCCTCGAAAACAAGTTCCTGGAAATTGCAGGTTTTGTCACCAGAAAAGGTGGCAGTGTCCCAGGCTGTTGTGGTTCCCCTGATAACATTCACCTGTTGGCTGACAGCAAACTAATACTCAAATTAAAATACATCGATCTGTTTTACAAGGAAAACCTTTTTCCACTGAAGTCTTTTCACTTTTGAAGGTGTAAATTTTGTTAATATAAAACTTAGCAGCTTTCCAAAGTACCAGTCTGCAAATTGTCCTGAACAGCCTTGTTGCTTCTGCCATCCTTCATCAGCTGCAGATCTGATATACAGATTTGGCCTGTGACATGCTTATGTTTGCAGCTGGAACTGTTCATTTTCTCTCCTGCCTTTTGATAAGTAGCAAAAGTTGTGTGCATGAGTGATGTTTTGTTGAAGTGCAGTAACTAGAATGTCTGTCTGCAAGGTTCTACAGGCGCTGCAGGACCCAGACTGTTTACCATCCATTTAATAGATGCAAACACAGACAACCTTCCAAAAGCCCACACTTGGTAAGTTGAAAACATCCTGCATATCAGTGCTTGCTTTCCCTTTGTTTTGGTTTGAAGGAGTCATCTCTTTCTGTCCTGGGTATGGATTAGCCATGTGATATCTATAGATGACTCCCACGTGTGCTTTGCTATCTTGGAAATACCTGTACTCTGCAGCCAGCAAAATAATCAGCTTCTCTTCTTACAGCTTGATTTGTCCTCTGTACTCTCTGTGGTTTTCCTTTACCCTAGAGTTGATTATTCTGGCCAGTGAGATGTTTGTAAGTTTATTTCTGCATATTCAGCAAAAGTTTTCACCAAGAACTGCCTCACAGCAAAGAGTCCTCAGCCAGGATTACAACAAATAGTTTCCAGTTGTAAAATGTAGAAGTGCCCTGTTGGTACAGTGGAGGCAGAGAACTGAGCCCATGTAGGGAAGCCTCACTCTGTCAGAGGCAGGAAATGATTTTGGCAGCAGCACAGGCTGTCTGCAGGCAGAGCAGGGGCTGGCCTGCCTGATGTCCTGCTTCATTTCCAGCTCTCCTGCATCTGCCACCTGCCTCCTTCCCCAGCAGCCCTGCATTCCTG
>NW_009952597.1:1330410-1335791 GCF_000747805.2 Chaetura pelagica | reverse complement strand
GTCTCCTTTGGCCACCAAAATGCCTGAGGTTTTCTTGTTGGATTTTTTTTTTTACAAATTCTGTCTCTCTGTAGCTGATGTAGGTTTTCCTTTCCAATAAATATTCTAGATTCATACCCTGCCATGTGTTGTTGTTTTGCCTCCAGCTTTAACCGGATTGACATCCCGCCTTACGAGTCCTACGAGAAGCTTTATGAGAAGCTGTTGACAGCTGTGGAAGAGACATGTGGGTTTGCTGTGGAGTGAAAAAAGCAACCAAAGGAAACAGATGCTAGCTCATGGACCACCAAATCAAAAGCTAGAAGAAGCTTGCTGTGAACTTCCTGCTAAGCTGTCTGAAGTGTCAGAACTCTGGACAACTTAGAGATGGGGCTGTTTCCCTTCCGCCGCTGGTGGATGAGGGTGGGGGTGGGGGCTTTTGTTGGTGGTTTCCAACTCTTTTTATTTTCTCCCCTTTGTTACAATAACCCCTTCCCTCTTCTTCCATCCCCCATAAAATGAAATGCAGCCAAGTTCAGCATTTGGCTTTGGTTACACAGGATATTCTGCTAGATTTGTAACACATATTGTGATAGGGTCAGTGACCTGTTGGGTTTTTTTTAATAGGAGAATCAAAGTGTAATTAAGAAAGAGCTTGATTTGCTGAGGACTTGTAATAGGTGCACCTGGTAAATTTGTCTTAGATCAAGCTCAAGCCCTTGTAGAGTCTGGTGGGCACAGTGTGTCTGACTGGCACTGGAATTTGCATTGCACATTTTAAACACCTGTTTAAAAAGCAAACTTCTAGCAGAAAGTACCTCCACATGAACATTTAACTGAAAGGTAAAAAGAAATTCAAGCTCTGCCTTAGCAGGAAGCTCCCAGTGGAAGCTGTGGCTCACCTTGAGAGAAGTGAAGGAATCTGGGGTAGCTCCAATGGTATTGTATTATTTCTTTTTGGTTGTCCTGGCTGAAATCTAATTGTTTTGCACATGAAAACAATTCTTTCCTCCTGCAGAATTACTTTCCATAGCTCGTTCAGATGTAAGTACCTTGCAGAGAAGCCTTGTGAGGAGGAGACAGAGGGTAAAAATCTGTTTGATCCCAAAGCTGGCATTTCTGGGCCACTGTTTTACCTGAGATGTGTTTGGGTGACTTCAAACTCTGAGACTCACCTGGAAATCACTAATAGCAAAGGTAACAGAGCAAACTTCTACGCCCAGGTTTTTTGCCTTGGGAAAGGTTTCTTTGAAAACTGAGGTAAAGGGGGTAACTAGATAGTGAGCACATTTTAAATATTATGGAAAGCTATTGGAAGAATTTATTACTTCAGTTGTGTAGGGATGGAAGTTTCTCCAGAGAGCCATATAAGGCTTTTTTTTTCCCAAATATCTGAAACTAATATTAAAAGGTTTGTTCTCTAACACATTGCTAAAACAACTTCCCAGGGAAAACAAAAGCAAATCAAATACCTGAATCACTAACATTCTTTCCAGTTTGCACACCAAGATGAGACAGTAGTTTAACAAATAACACTTCAGAAAGGCCCAGTTACCTATCAAACATATCTAAACTCCAGGAAAGCAGACTTGCTTGTATGGGATGTATTATTTTTCCCTTTGGCAAGCCTGATTTTTAGAGAGATTCATTACTGAAACATTTAACAGATGTTATGTTTATGGAACAGTGCATTGAAATTCAGCTGTGGGTAAGAGGTCGTTCTTAGAAGATGTCTACTGGAATACTTCTATTGTCTTTTTTTTTAAATTGAATTTGATAATAGCTTTAAACTGTGATAGGACAGAAAGTAGACCCTTGTCAAAACCCTGGCATCCTTCTCTGTTTTGTTTGCTTGTGGTTTTCTTTTCTCCATTGACCATAATTCTTGTGCTTTGTTGTTGTTGGGAGTAAGGATTGCATTGGAGGTGTAAAATTGTACCATATTATGAGATTTGCACAGGGTGGGTAAAGATGCTCATCCTGCAGGGCTGTACAGGAGGTGCAGAGTTAGACCCATGTCCTGTAGGAATCCTTTGGCACTTGGGGACCAGTCTCTGCAGCACTGGTTGTTGGGACATAAAATTATGTGACTCTGGAAGAAAAGGGAGGAAATGCAACTGTCTGCAGAGAAGCATCTGTACAGTCTTGGGCTGAGTACTAGAATCTCCCCAGCCCTGACTTTTCCCAGTGGCTGTGAAGTTGTACCTGTTCAGAGTGTATTTTACCCTTTCAGTAGGTTTGAATGTGCAATAAACCAGTCAGATAGGAAAAAAACCAACACCAAACAAAATGCAAAATGGATTATTGCCCAGAAGCTTTGCATGCAGGCAGCCTCATGTGGATTTTTTACTAAGAAAGTTTCAAAAAACCCAGATACTAAAGCCCAGCAGTAATAAAAGAAATCCTGTCACACAAGCTCTACATGCAGCACGACTGGCTTGGTAAAGACCAAGTGAGGTGAAAGCGAAGGCCCTTGGTTTGGAGATTTGTAGGTCAAGTAGCTCTATGTCAATGCCACAGTTGACATATGATAGTTCCTAATGTCTTTGCTAGGTCAGTGTTTTATTGAATGCACAAAATAAGAATAGGCAAGGGTTGTTGTTTTGAAATCCCGTCTGGTTTTGCTGTATTTAAAAGCCCTGGTCAAGGTGCCTCCTCCAAGCTGACAGGAACAGGAACGGGGCACTGTCCTTACAGTTATTTCAGTTCCTTTGGAAACAGCTTCACCACCTCTCCCATCCACTTGTCTTTGCAGTGTTGTGTCACTTCAGTGAGGATAAAGACATTTTTGGTCTTGCTCTGCTCGTGCATTTGAGGCAGGCCTTCAAGCTGGTTGGGTGGATGGAGGGCAACCCAGCTGTGAGGTGGAAAGGGTTTACAGGGTTGGGTTGTTCTTCCCATGGCTGGTGTTGAGGTCAGGGAAGGATGAAATCTGGACAGGAATTGGCATAGCTTGACCCGTTGACTCTCTGAGGTCTTGAGAGCTGTTGGGATAACCCTAGCTGTCTGAATTTCTGTGTTCATTCCCACTCAAGTCTGCCAGGACTTGACCTGGCTGTTACTTCTCAAACTTGCCCAAAGAATAACATCAAGTCTGGTGTTTGTTTTGTCATGACACGTTCCACCTTGTGCGCGGATACTCTTGGATCTGACCTGAAGGAAAGACAAGGTACAATGTGTCTCTTGTTCCTGTCCTAAAGGCAAACCTAAAAGCTGGTCCACTGGCACAGACCTTCAGTGCTTGCCCTGATCCTGCTCTTCAGCCTTTACTATCTGCTCAGGGATGTAGGAAACCACCACTTTGCTCGTGTTCGCAATCGGGAAGAAACGAGACTTTTCCGACGGTTTAGCGTTAACTTGGGCATTATGTCAGATGAGACCCTGCTTCAAAAAGGCTGCTGGAAGCTCCAGATGGTGAAATCAGCGTTTGCTCAGCAGTTTGTGCTTAGTTCAAGTCGAGGTGGTTATGAAATCCAACAGATTTTTTGTAAATGAGTGATCCAGCCACCAGGCCCTCTGGAGCTGGTGCCCAGGTTCAGGGCCGTGTGGCACAGCGAGTTCCCAGAAACACAGTATGGATCTGGTTTTCATGTGTTAATTTTCTGTTGTTGTTGTTCCTCAACCACTTTATAATGTATTTTTTTAATTTATTATTTTTTAATGTCATGTTTTAAGTATTGCTGCTATCCTTGTTATTCTTCCCACTGTTTTTATTGCAGATTTATTTTGTGAAAGTTGTACACTAATGTTTCATTTTATGTCTAAATCAAAGTATTTAAAGAAATACTAGTTCTATTTAATGTGGTTATGGAACCAGCTGGAATAAACAGTGATTGTATAGTAGGCTGGACCCAGGAGGTCATGTTCATTTTTGTTACATATGCAATAAACTCACAACTTTAAACTCATGGGATCCAGACTGTTTTGTTTGTTGGAACTATTTGTGGAAGTCACAGGGAAACTGATAGGCTGGTAATTGAAGGGTGGTGATGCTGTGCTTGGTGTAGCTGGAAATGGGGGTGGAGGAGAAAGGCAGAGTGTTAAAGGTGGCAACAACAGAAAAACCTTGCTGTCTCTAAAAATTCTCCAGTATTAGTTGAGTAAGGTTATAAAAAATAGTCATTTGTTTGACAGACGTGGAGCTCAAGAGGGATGAAGCTCCTGGTGTGAGCACTGGTCTCAGCTGTGGTTGTGGTTGCTACTCAGTGGGCAAGGGATGGAAATGCAACTGATTTAACAGCTTTACAGGGACTGCCCAGTAAGTCCTTCCCAGGTAGAACACTTGGTGTCCTTCATTCTCTAATTAATTACCAGCCTTGACCTTTTTCCCTTCTTAGCTTATTATTTGTCCTCTTATTGTTCCAAAAGCTCCATTTTCAGGAAAGCAATAACAAACCTCCCTTTAACGAGAGTTGGAGAAAGATTGATTAACACTGATGAATCTCTGCTTCCCTCTTGTCTAATTAGTTGTGTCTTGCAAGTGGGGAAGGATGGGCCCGAGTTTGAGGGTGGTGCTGGCAGTGATTGTTCAGTGCCTTCCCTCTTGGAAGCTGAAAGCCAGGATTTCTTCAGTCTGTGCAAGTTTTTAAATGATCTCTCTTAAAAAGGGAGGGAGAACAATCCAATGATGTTTTATTTATTCTTTGAGGAACTTCACAGTGTAATAAATCCACTCATACATAGTGAGCAGAGGGCTTGGGAGGTGGAAATGCTCTTGGACCTTCAGTGCTCTGTCAGACACTGGTGCTTTGTCTTTGCTTTCATAAATACTTCTTGGAAATGATTCCTGATTTCCGGGACAGTGTTGGTTTGTGGATACAGGTGAGGAGGATTCCTGTAGCCTGCTCAGGTGTGCTGTGCTGCAGAGGGGGTTGCTGTGGGACTTGTGTGCTTGGTGAACTTCATGTTAAAGGAAATGAATATTTGTGTGAAGCAGTTTTGCAGAGCTCAAGCCTGTCTCTCTTACAGGAGCTTGGCAAGCCAATTCAATTCCTCAAGCTAAATGTTCTGGTCTCTGCCTCTTCCTGCAGGATGGATCAAACCCACCAGGTCTCGCGGTGCCTGTTTCTGTGCTGCTGTGTCGGAGCCCCTGCCCCCCGGGGAAGGACAAGCCCCTGCCCCCCCCCGCTGCTTGAAGACCCGGCAGGACAGGGTTTGTTGCACAAGCCAAAGACCTTGGGTTCCTGGGGATGCTCCGGTGCCACCCCGGGCTGCCCCCTCCGCCCTCACCTGTGGCTGAGGGTGAAACCGAAACTCCCAAAGCTGTGCCAGGACCTGCCGAGAGCGGAAACCTCTTTTTGTTGTTGTTTTTTTCGGAGTGGGGGTGCAGGAGGAAAGGGGTTTCTCTCTCTCTCTGATGACGCCAGTTTGAAACAGGATCCGCAGAGGGTGATGAACGTGGA
>NW_009952597.1:1300083-1329777 GCF_000747805.2 Chaetura pelagica | reverse complement strand
TGGGGTGCTGTCCCGAGGGTTTCCGCCTCAGGGCTGGGTCCTTCCCTGTCAGCTCAGGCCCGGCTCCTTCTTCCCCTCAGGGCCGGGGTGCCCCCCTCCCCGCTCCTTCCTCCCCGTCTCTGGGCTCGGCCCCGTTCCCCGATCCCGCCAGGGTCAAGGGCTGGCCCTGGTGTGACTCTCATCCCTCTCCCGGCCCTGGGGTCATCCTGAAGTCCGGTGGGTTCCTCCTCTCCCAGTAGGAAGTGAACAGGCTGTGGGGCACCCAGGTGCCATTTCCCGGCGCTGCTCGCAGGGGGCTCTTTTCTCCCGCTCGTTTCAGGTACCCGGGGCTGTTCTGTACGGGAAGAAAAATAGCATCAGCTCTGGAGTTGGTAGGGAATTTGGATATAAGCTTTTTCTTTGCTTCTGACCCCCGTCCTGTTGTGGAAACACTTGGTGCCGTTGGGACGTTTTGACATTTCAGGCATCTGCTGTGGGAGCTACTGCAGAAAAGAAACCCAAAACACAGCTGTTCTCAGAGCTGAGGGGTGTGTGTAAGAGATACTCCTCTTCCCCCTCTGAATCGATTGGAGTGCTGGCTCAACCTGATGGGAGAGAGCAGAGGCTGAAAGTGTTTCCCTGCTCAGTGATGGTGCAGCAGGGGGGTCCGGTGGATGTTCCTGCCTCTGGAGCTGTTCTTGTTCCCCAGAATGGCTGCAGGAAGGTCAGGGTTTCACCCAAGTGTTCCAAGGCTGAGGATCTGCAGCCAGCTCCTGCGTGTGTGTGAAGAGAGGAGTGTGAGCTCCCCAGCAGTGCTCCCCAGCTCGGTTTGGGGTGGGCAGAATGTGCGGTGGCTTCAGAAGTCACCATTGTCCTGCAGATCCATGGGTTGTGCTCCCTGGAGCCCCTCCAGGGCCCTCGGGTGGGTAACGGCCCCTGTGTCTGCCAGTCTGGCCTGGGAGGGTTTTCTTTTCACCTCCTCTTTGCTCCATGATCTGAAATGGAAAAATAGTTAAAGCAGAAATGCAGCTTTCGGAGGAATAAGTTTAGTCATGGGTGTTTCTGTTCAGCTTCCTTCAAGCAAGGTTTTGTTTCTCACCTGAAGTGCTACAGTTTGGATCTCTGGTACTTTTCAAAACAGGAAAGCAAAGGTTGCTGCTGGGCACTTTAATTTCCTTTGTCAAAGCATGATGCTGAGGGACCATAGCTGGGTTGTCTGTGTGCTTTTCCCAGCAACTCTTCTGGTGTTTCTCCCCCAGCTCACTGGGTGCTGTGCAGAGCAGCAGGCTCTTCCTGCAGCAGTTTCAGGCAGCAGTCCTGGAAAGCACCAGCTAACGGCCCTGTTAGCTGAAAGGCACAGGCAGCACATGGTGCTGAGACCTTGGAGCAGGTCCCTGTTTCTTTGGTCTGCCTCTGTGGCAGCTGGTTCCTCTTTCTTCCAATTCCTGCTCTCTGTGGATTTACTTAGGAGCTGCTGCAAGTTTCCAGCTGGAGCAGGAGGCAGGTGTCCCCATCAGGTGGACAGACTGGATCCTGAATTTTCAGTTATAAAGTGACCTCTTCCTGCTTTCAGAAAGGAAGGCATGGGGAATTTTGTTTGGAAGGTGAGGGGGGACATTTGAGACCCATCACTCTGCAGACCCAAGTCTTGAGCAGGTTCTTGGTACTTCCCTCTCCATGTACCAGGCTATAGGAGTGTGCAGCACAGACCATATGGTGGAACCAGTTTTCTTTAGGACCAGTGGGATTGCAGAGACAGCTTTTAATTAGAGAACTGTGGGATTTACAGCTTTAATCTGAGCTTTTCATTTCTAGGACAAATGCTGTGCAAAAATTCCACTGCCTTACATCAGGCCTTGGGATATTGTAAACATCTTAATAGATTTCATGTGCTGGGTGTCTGCATTGGTGTGACTAGTTGTTAATGAACAATCATCTCGACAGGATGGAATACCAAGACTTGGGAAAGGACTCAGAACCACTTCCTGAAGATCTGTAGTGCTGCATTTTGGTAACAGAACTTGTTCCATCTCTTTTTCTTCCCTTCCTAGAGGTTTTCCTGTAAGCCTGGCTGCAGGCATCCTTCTTGGGCAGCTGGGAAAGTCAGGGCATGAATAACAACAGTTCCTGAAGGAGTGGTTGGGGCAGGCTTTACTGATGATAAGGTACCTTCTGGTTTCCAGAGGCTGCTGGCAGCCTGTTCCTGGGTTTGTGTTTCAGGAGCTGCCTCGGAAGTCCAAATTCCTGGGTAGACCAATGCTTTGTCTGCCTGAGAATGCAGTGGGCGTTACTGCCGCCGGCGAGCTCCGATCGCTGGCAGCGTGGCTGGTGCTTTGAAATGGGACACAAATCACTACAAAGTCCTGTGGCAAAAACAGGTGGGGCGAGGAGGTCAACGCAGCAACTTGGGCCCAGCTGGAGAGAGGCAGGAGGCGTTTCTTAGGGGCCTGGAGCAAACCGGAGTCTCAGCAACCCAAGTGCAACCCAAGTGCGAGGCATGTGGAGCCCTTCGGGTGTTCTTTAGCGCCTGCTGGCAGACACTCCCATTCATTAGTTTGGAATGGGTGTCTTTATTTTTATTTCTTTCTCTTTGAAGGCATTGTGAGTGGTTTGCTGTGTCACGGCGCCGGGGCCTGCCGCCGGCTGCCTTCTTTTTGGGACAGTCAGAGCTGTGCTGCTCATTCCTCTCCTCACAAGCTTGGGGTGGTTTGTTTTTTTGCACGTGGGTTTGGTCTGGAGATATTTTAAGTCTCCATTTAAATTACTGAATTCAGACATCATCTTAACTGCTTAAAGGAGAGGCCCTAATAGTCTCGGAAGTCTGTGTGTGCACTAAAATAATAGTGCTGTGTGTTGATGGGTGGGCTTTTCAAGCTGCTGCATGCAACTTCAGTTGCTCTCAGGACGATCTCACCCTGCTGGGGCTGGTGTCTTCTTTTGTCTTAATGCAGTGAGCAGTGGAAGGTGGTGAAACATGCAGCTGGCTTGGGACATGAGCTGTCCCTCCAGTAGCAGCCCAGGAGAAAAGGTTATCTGGGTATTGAGTGGTGGTTTATGTTTGAAACTGAGCTGAATAACATGTTGAACAGTACTGGTCTGATGAGAAGTGGAGTAGTTTCGTTTTAAGCAGGTTACTGGGACAGGGAAATCTGGAAAATTGGGGAGGGGTAGGTAGGGAGAACAGGAAGAAGAAAAAAGTCACTTAGCAGTGTCTTGGTGGCTTGAATAAGTTATCCTTGCCAAAGCACTGAGATGTGAGATAATAAGGAATGTTTTACTGTGCTGGCATAGTCTTGGTCTCAGAAGCCTTCACGTTGCTTTTATAGGACTTCAGGCTTATTTTGGAGTATCTCAGGAGTGATGTTTTTCCTCTGGGTAAGTGCTTAAGAGCTTGCAGTGGTTTTAAATTTGTAACAATCCTTAAGAAAGCTTAATTCCTGAGGACTAGAAATCACATTCCTGCTGAATCCCACCTTTCCTTAATTACCATCGTTGCTGTGGTTCCTCCCCCCATTCATGAGGGGAACTGGCTGTCGCTGATTAAATGCAAAAAGCACTGGGAGCAGCTGGTGCCCTGAGTCATGATGCCATCTTGTAGTGCTTCTGGCCCAGGTTGGGGGACATTTAAAGCAAGGGTGGCCCACTAGCTGGCTCTGGGACATCCCAACTCCTTTGCTGATGCTCACAGTGCCTGTCTGTTCTCAGGGTGACTCTTGGAGACTGTTATTGTCACTTGTAATAAGAAACAAGGTTGATGAGCTGAAGTAAATTAGAAGTGTGTGTAGGTGTCAGGGTGACCTGGAATGTCTTCAGTTGGCTCCTGAGGACAAGTGCTTGTAGGTCTGTTGTTCTCTCCACTTACCTTTGTAAGGAGGCCAAGCTACTGTTTGTGTTGTTTAGGTAAACGTATGGACAAGGTCTGTAGAGGCATCATGTGATATTACTGTGTATCATACTGTGATCGGGATTTGTACTAGCTGAGTCTGTGTTTGAGGAATACAGGGATGGAGAATGACCTCCAATTCCCTTTTCTGAAGTGCTTCTCACCCAAGGCTCCTCTGCTGCTTTGTCAATGCTGAGGAGCTCTTACCAAGCTGTGGTCACTGCTACTGCTGTTTCTCCCCTAGAGAAAGGAAGACAGAAAGGAAGCTTTTTGCAACCAGAGGTGGGAACAGATTTACGCTTCTACTTCGGAATGCCATCCTGGAGATGTGATGCATTTTTATATGCATCATATAAAAGGCAGGAGGAGACCTCCCTTGCAGATCATTTTTGCTTGAAGGTACCTGAAGGTGGTAGCGGAAGGAGCACGTACCCACTTACCCCTGGCAAGTACAGGATGTTGGATAAACATGTTCCAGGGGTATAGCAGAGTGGAACAGGCAGCTGCCTGCAGCAGAGCAGTGGTGCTGCCTGGAAGACTTTCCCCCTGTCCCTGCTGCAGCCTGAGGATGAGAGCAAGAGCCTGATGGGGAGGCAGGAAAAGAAGCTTTTTCTCCCTTGCAGGAAACCAGCAGCACAGGGCAGTTCATTCCTCCCCTGCTGCTAGGATTTCCAGCTACAGATGAACAAGCCTGGCAAGGCCCATTAGCAGTAACTTGTCTAGTGTAAATAGTTCATGTCCTCTGTCTGTATTGTTAAACCGGAATCCTATTGTCATGGAACAGGCTTCGCTGTGTGTAAACTGGGAGGTGCCCTCGGATCAGCACAGACCGGCCTGCAGCGGCTGGAACGCACCTCCAAATTCAACACAGGGTCTGAGGAGGGCTCCTCAGCTGCCTGTTTTTGTGTTTGTTTAGCAATTTGTATCTGCTTTTACTGACCCTCGGTCCCAGATGGTCAAATAATCTGTTTGGTGTTGTGCTGTTGTAACACTCAGGAGACGAATTTATATTCCACAATGTGAGGGCTTAGACATTGTTGGCCACTTGGCTGTGGTGACTAAGGGGTGGGCGTGCAGATCTGCAGCCTGAAAACAGTGGTGGCCTCAGGACATGGCCTGACTGCAGCCTGTGTAACCTCGTAGCTGTGGCCTGTAGTGGCTTTTGTTCCCTTGCATATGCAAAATGTTTGTTTGCCTCCGGATGAAATCATTTTAGGTACTTTGTAGTCTCCTAAATCTGCCTGACCTGGGGAGTTAGTGCAGTGCTTCTTTGCTTGCTGCTTAGCTGTACAGCTGATAATTTGTGAGCTTTAATAGTCTCAGAATAGAATAGTTCTGGATGTGGAGCATCTCTAAATCCAGCCGTGATCTGATGTCTGTGCTTTCAATTCCAATGTAGTGCTGTGCTTCCCTCAGATGCAACTTCTATGCTTTTCTGCTATTTTAACATTTTCTGTTCAAACCCTGCAGTGGCCACAGCCATGTAACGTGGATGAAATCAGACTGAACAACTGTTTGGAGCCTAGAAGGCTGCCCTCAGGTTTTGGTGCTGGGATTTTGTGTGCTGGGCTGAAAGCAGTTGGCTGCAGGGCTAAGGTGTGGCTGCAAACAGAGCAAAACCCAGTTTTACCAAGACAGTTGCTCACTGGCTTGAACATCTTGTAACAACTGGTCATCTGTGGTGCTGGAGCACAGCTGGAGTGAGAATATAGGGAAGTGTTCTTCAGATGGGTTGGTAGCAATCCTTCTCATGCACGTTTTCTTACTCCTTCCAGCCAGGAATCAGCACAGAATGTGGACTTGCTGCTCAGGTATTGCATGTACCTGACAAGGTTTCTACCAGTATTTTATTTACTTAAGGCAGTTTAAGACTCATTCACAGCTGAGTGAGCTTGGCCTGTTGGCTCAGAATGGCTCTAAGCTGGCTTTTGTACATATTCAAGCCCTTCAATTGAATGTGTAAAAGCATCTTTCAAAAGCAGAGCCTGATCTTGGACTGGGAATGTCTGAATGCTAGTTGGGTATCAGCTGTGGTTGCAGTGTCAACTCTTAGGCTGCAGCTCAAGATCTTCCCCCTTCTTACAGTTTATTTTAGCATCTCATTTCTGTCCTTCCAGTTATGCCCTGGTGGATGTGTGAGGAGAGAAGGTATCTGATCGGAATCCTACAAATAAGTTTTCCAGGGCATTTCTTTTCAAAGCTGTAACAAGTGCTAGTGGAGCTCAGTGTGAGGGGAGGTACCAGGCTGTGGTGTGGGAATGTGACCATCTTAAAGCAGGTGTAGAGGTGAAACCCTTCTTAATGTGGAGCCACAGCTTCTGGCCACTGACCTTTGACATTATGGCAAGTGCTGACACTTAACATGTCTCAAAAAAAGGGTAAGACTGTAATAATATGTGACCTATGAAGTCATTCTTTTTGGAAGTCCCTAATTCAGGAATGTTTGACACAGAACTTTTAAGTCAACACTTCTAAAAGTACAGATTGACACAGAAACCTTCTTTTTGGCCAAGATGGGCTACTGCTGCAAGCCAGGTTTTTTTTTGCTTTTGTGCCACCTCAAGGTCAAGTCTTGGCTTTTCTCTTGTCAGCAGTTTTGTGAGGAGGCAAGGTGTGCTTTACAGGCTGCTGCCATCCTTGAAAGCCATGTTTCTTGTGAGAGGTTCAGGTCACATTTAGAATAAAATAAATTCCCCCTTCCTTTCTGCATTTGCTCCTGGATGGTGCCTGACGTTTCTTCTGGAACACAACCTCCCAAGTGCAGCTTAAATGTTGGTTTCTGGAGTTGTTCTGCCAGGCAGCAGCTTAACATCTAGGATGCCATTGCAACCTATCGATCCTTTGTGATTTTTACTGCAACTAAAACTGACTCTTTGCACTTTCCAGCCTTCTTAACTTTGGTTTAATTAGTCCCTTGCTGCTGCTTTTAGTACTGGCTTGCCAGTTGTGTGCAGCCTGTCTCTCTTCTTGCTCCTGGTGCCCCCTGCAAACAGGGCTGCCAGCAGAGCAGGCTGCTCATCTGTGTGGCTGCCAGTGCCATGGCCTGTCCTAGGGTTACTGTAACCAGCAACCTCAAGCTCCTTTATTTCTCTGTTTCCTCTCCTGTGGAAAAACCCTGCTAAGATGGTAGTCTGAAGGTTTCTGGGTCCAACTTGTTAAATTGCTACTTTAAAGGTTGTACTTGGTTTTCTTTGTTCTGCTGGACCTTTTAAAGGTGACATTCAGCATTCTTTAAAAAAGGAAAGAGAAAAAACAAAACAAAACAAACCCAAAAAAACTAGTAAGACTTTGGAGAGGAAACACTGTGTCCTTTTTCCTGGAGAGCTCTCTGAAGTAAAAGTAACAGAGAAGCACTCTCATGTACATCCTTGGGCAGGTAGGGCGTTTCTCTTGTTCTTTTCTGGGTAGAAGACAGTTGAAGTCAATGTTTTGTAGAGCCCTGGCAGGTGTGTGGGCATTTGGATGTCTCTGGGGTCTTTTGAACAGGGATGGGTTTAATAACAGGGCTGCTAAGAGGAAGGAGCCTCTGCCTCTTCTCTGGGAATACACGTGGGTTCAGGGCAAGAAAACTGGAAGTAAAACTTGCTCTGGATGTGGCAAAGCTGCAAATTTTGTGGTATCATGTGCTCTTCTGTTCCTCCCTGCCTTTATACCACAAAATCAGAGCAAAACACTTCTTTAAAATGAGATAATCTGAGACCCCAAAGAGGCTGGGTTTGTGTGTGTTGTGGAGCAAAGTGCTGGGCTGCCAGTCTGAATTGTTGCTTGAACACAAAATGCCAGGGTGGCACCTGTGTTTGTGGTGTGGAGGGGGAGGCTTTGGATTTGGGGGCCTATACTGTATGATCTTGCACATGCTAGAAGTCTGAGGCAGGCAGAGGGAGTAACTGCAGAGATGCCTCCTTTCCCTTCAAAGCCTTGGATTTTCACTTTGTTTTTTAAATGAGCTACTCAAGACAATGACACTAACTCCTCCGTCCAACCAGACACTGAATTTATCAGAATAGGGGAGGTAAATGACTGATGCAAAGCTCCCCACCTCTCTTGCAGTGCATGGTTTGTGCATACATCAGAATTAGCAGTCTGATGTGATGATACAGAGCCCTCTGATTCAGCAGAAGGACTCATGGGGGTCGTGGGAAGGTACTGAAATGTCCAGCAGTTGACCTTGATGCCAGTCATCAGGGAATAGCTTGAAGGCATCAGAAACTTCTAGTTGAGTTGAACTAGTAGTTTCCCATTTTTGGAGAACAAGTATGTCTATTTCAAAACATTCCTGCATTTTAGGGAAGAGCTCACAGAGCTGAGATCAGTTTTGCTGGTAAAACTGCTGTCATGGTAGGTGTCCTGCTGTTGGGTGAATAAGATAAAAATGGGCAGATTTCTTTCCTCTTGTACTTGGTTTTAACTCCACTTTTATTGCAGATATTTAAATATTTTTAAAAAATAATAATTAAGTGATACTGTCACCTTAATGGAATGTTGAACCACAGGTGAGGTTGACTAGAAATCTTGTGATATACAGAGAGTTGAGATGTTTCCTCTAAGTCCTAAATTGACTTGCAGAATGGGAAGCGCATAGTTAAGGATTTGAATCCAAGTAATCCCTCCAGATCTGCTCTCTTAATTGCTTCTGACTAAGCAATTCTCTTTAGACTGGAGCAGTGGCACACAGATGAAACTCACACCCTGTTAATCCAGAGCCTCTCTTTTCAGAACATCCTCTGATGTGTTCTTGGTAGTGCTGTTGACTGAGAACTGACAGCACAAGTGCATAGCAGAGCTCTGCATGGAGCTACAGGAGTTCAGAAAAGCCAGACAGCCCCATGGTAGTGAGCTCCTAGTTTGCTTTTCATCCATGTCATGGTCACCAAGCCCTCTGCAGTTACTAGGAGAGCTCACAGCAGTGGTAACCCTTGCTGGAAAGGGCCATTGCTCACTCAGTGTGTGTTTCACAGAGTGGTTTTTCTTCTTGGGTAAGAGAAGGTGAGAATAGGGAAATTTTGTGAGGTTACTAGAAGTTTTGGTTACTGCCAGAGAAGCCTTAAGACTCACTCCCTGTCCCTGTTGTCCATCTTAATTGTATTCTTGCCTATGAAGCCAGTTATGATGCTGCTATGGCTGCAGGAATAGTGGCCCCTCTTCTGAGATATTTTCTGAACAACATGTATATTGGCTGTTTTGTGTGTATGAGGAGGTAAACTTCACATTCAGGGTTTGTTGCCACAAAACACTTCTACCTCTTATGTTTTCATGTGACAAAATCAGTTTTCTGGCTTTCTGCAGCAGAACTGTGTTACCAGGCTCTTAACAGAGAAGTTTATTCACATCAGCTTCTGTTCTTTGATTTTTCCCAAATCTCAGGAATCCTGTCTTCTTAGAGGATTTACATGTCCATCTGAAATCATTTGGTAAACCAAGCCAGCTGCTAATGGCTTGTGAAACACTTAGGAAGTGTTTTAAAACTTGTAAAGCAATTCTGTTATTAAATGATCTCCTGGTATGTTATTCCTCTTCAGCACATGCTACAGGTCCAAAAGTTGGTGGCAGAGCTGTGTGGATGCAGTTGTCTGAAGTCTACCCCCATTCTGTACTCCTAAGAGGAGCTTTTGTGTGATATTTGTAGTTGGTTGTGCACTCTTCTTGGCAGCAAACTGAGCTGTTGCTGGAAACCAGGTGGTCTTGCCCGCAAGCTGCTGCCCACGTACTCCTCATTTCAGGAGGCCACAGGCAAGGCTTTTGGGCCAGAGGCAAGGATTTTGTTCTGGCATGGTTTCCCACTTTGGGCTGAACCATGGGCAGGCCTCCAAGCCAACCTGCTCAGCAGAAGCCTTGCTGCAGGTCTGTGGTTTAACCTCATTTTCCTCGTTTGCAAGGTGCGATGCAGCGGTGGTGGCTGCCTCCTGCATAGCAAATAGGGTTTGTCTGTGCACAGGAGTTCTTGTTGGCCTTATGATCGGGGGGGGAGGGGGGTGTTAATTTTCAGTTGGGATGATGCTGCTTAACACGATCAACTACTGTTGAACTCTCCCTGCTTTTACTAAGTGACTGTTACAAGGTGCAGCCCCCAGCAAATCATGAACCCTTTGGAATGTCTCAGTGAAATACTTGACAGTAAGTCAGCCTGGTTTATTTGCCTCCTCTGGTGCTTTTCTTTTTTTTTTAAGGGCTGAATTTTTAGCTTTTCATTCTGCTGGTTGTCACAAGCCATGCATTATTTAAGTAGCTTCTCTTTGTTTTAGCAGCTTGAAAGGAGCCAGAAATCCACCTTGCTCGCAGGCTATCAGCAGACACGTTTGCTGCCTGCAGGCAGAAAGTAGGAGTTGATGCTCTTCTGTCAACGTAGGTGAGCAACAGTGGTGTTGCTGGATGGGGGAGAGGCTAAAACACACAATGATTTGATTGCTGATATCTTCTTCAGGTTGCTTTTCCCTCCACCCCCTATCCGGTTGGGATTTCAATTCCTATCTCCCCTGCAGTGCTTTCTGTTCAGTTCTGTTGCCTTGAGCTACAGCCAGAAAAGAGCACTTTGAGGCTAGTCCCATCTTGGGTATGTGGGAGTTCAAGATTTCAAGTGCTGTAAGTGGTGGAAAAAAGACACTGTACTGTGTCTAGGAGGGGGGGGAGGATCTCCCCTCGACTCTCACTTTAAATTCTAGCACCATCTGAAGACGCTCATCACAGCACAAATGTGAGGTGGAGGGAGCAGATTGGAGTTCTGCACCAATTACTGCAGTCCAGAAACGCCTCCATATACTGGGAGTTTAAATATATGCACAGTCCCCATGCTTGCTATTTTTAGGTTAGGCTAAAAATATTTAATGTGTTTGCAAGGATTTTGAGTGGGTTTTGGGAATCCTTGTGTAAGCATTCTGGGTGCACCTGAGACCTGCTTCACCTCTTAGCAGCTGATCCATCAACTCTCAGCAGTTATTGGGACCAGAGTTTTTGTGGATTGTGTTTTTTCATGTATGAGAAACTTGTTCAGAAAGTATGTGTGACTTGAGCTGTTGGTCTGAGATCTGGTCAGTTCAGAGAACGGTTATACTCAAGTCCTTGATGGTCTCTGATTTTCTTATTTCCAGAGCTGTTCTGTTAATGGCGGGGTTCTCCTCTGCTGTAGGAAAAACCTTAATGGGGAGGATTTTACTGTCTGTGCAGTGAAACAACCTGAACGTGCAGAATCATGAATACATGGAGCAATGTGGGAAATGGAGGGGAGTGGGTGGAATGGCATCTGCAGCCTGGTGGTCTTCACTGCACTGTCAATGGGTGGCTTTGGAGTCATGACAAGTTTTGTGTCACTTTGATGCTGTGTAGGGATTCAAGTGCCACATCCAGTGTGTGTGCTGTAGTGCAGGTGAGTGTTTTTAAGAAAAAAGGGGGAGGAAAAAAGCTTGCAAAAAGCATATCTGCATATGCTGCCATATCTTTTTCTTTTAAAATAGTTCTAGATTCCTGTCCCTGACTGTATTGCAGAAAAGCTGATGGTTGTGTTAGAGCTTGGTTATAGTTAGCCTTATTCTTACCTATAAATAGGTACTGCAACCACTGAGATAGTGTGGGATAGCTTCTTTCCATCTGTCTTGCTTGCTTTTTATTGTGTTGTTTATGTAGGGCAGGACCCTAGGGTGGCTTTGATCTTGTTACTTCATGTTCTTGGCAGCCTAGTGCTATAAACATGAACAAACTTCTTATTCATGCCACTAGATGGAACTGGCCTGTGCTTATAGATATTTGTTTAAACTTGGGCTCTGAATTGAATATTGAAAAAATGAATTGGTAGCTCTCAGTAGAAGCCTGGCTTTTACCCTCAAAGCTGTGCTTTATTAAACTGCTTGGGTTTTTATGCAGTCTGTTTTGAAATAGGAAAGTGGTACGTTGCCAGTTCTTTCCAGGCTTGCCTTTTTCTTTCTTTGTTGTCTTGACCGGGTGTTACAGTTAATGCTGTTTATTATATTCCTGCTTCTAAATCACTGTGAGTTTTTGGTGATGTGTGCCTATCTTGTTCTTGTACAGGGGAAGAGACAGTCTGTTATCCCAGATTTCATTTCAGGTTGTTTCCTGTACCTCTTTCTTGATGCTCTGTGTTGAAGTGTGCAAGTTCCTCTATGGGAACCAGAGTTGCCTGGGAGGATATGATCTTAATGTTGGTCTTGTGACTTATGCCTCATTCTTGGATGTGAACAGCTGTGGTTTAACCAGCAGTGAACAATTCACCTTTGAGCTGTTTGGGAGATGTTTTTGGTGACTGTGCTGAGCATTTGTGGAATTGACCCACCCACATGTGCACACATCCTGCACTCTGCTGCCACACTTGATGCCTCCAAAGGGGAGAAATATCTAAGTCCACTTAGCTTTGCTCGGAGCAAATCCCACCAGGCACCTGTCTAGCATCTGTCTTGATGCTACAAGGGCTGATTTGTGTCTTTCATGAACATCCTTATTCCTCCCCAGCCACTCCTGGAGCAGTCCTTCACCATTTTTGCCTGCTGAGAGGTTCCTTTGCTGAGCCTGCATGAAAGCAGCTGGGACAAAGGGATCACGAGGTACGGCTGTTGCAGGGAGTGCTCTCTAGGACCAACCTTCCGAGAAGCAGAAGAGGTTGGCATGGGTACATGAGCTGAGGAGGCCTCAGTGCCACTTCTGGCTTTGCTGCTAGCCTTCTTGGTGGCCTTAGTCCACACTGGTCCTTTCTATGCTTCCACTTTTCCATCTTTTCAGTGGCAAGAAGTGTATTGATCTTGTTTTCTAAAGTCCTCAGAGGGCTAAGGATGGAAGAATGCTATGCAGGACTAGGTGGTAACTATTGATGACTGCCAGGGAAAAAATACTACTGCAAGAATTTGGTTGTGACCTTTTAGGAAGGACAGAGTTTTTTCACCAGGGGTGCCTACAGTAATCCAGCTCCTGAGCTGCTGCTCCAGCAATGGTGAGAACTATGATTTCATGCCATTCTCGTGCATCAAGAAAGATTTATTTCTTCTTATATGGCATAAGGTGAAGAATCTAGTGGAAGCACTCCCAAAGTCTTGGTTTTTAAGTGTTTTCAAAGCCTCAGCATGCCCAGAATACTCCTGGACCTGCTTGCTGGAAATAGGGTGTTACTGAGGTTTCAGGGCTCAAATAATGGGGGTAGCTGCACATTTGTAGAGATGCAGGTGAGGAGGCTGTGCTGCTGCCCTGCGGGTTTGTGAAGCGTGGCTTGGGTTTTAGCTTTGTAAAGTGCTGAATTAGACTCTTATTTTTATTATTTTATCCTGCATTAAAAAAATCTTGAAGATGGTAATGACCAGTCTCTTGCGGGGGGTATAGATACAAGTCTATAGCATCTGAACTGGTGTCTTCCTCTTGCCATCCTAGCTGCAAATCCTGTTCCCTGCAGAGGAGGTTAAGTCGATTTATTGAGGAGGAATTTATAGTGATCTTGTGTGCTAGCAAACAGGATTCTATAACAGCCCCACCATTTTCTTCCAACTTATGCATCAGTAAATACTGAATACAGATTCCTCTGTGTTTTAATGAGGTGAATACTTTCAGTAAAAAAACCTTTCTTGTTCCAGTGATCAAATTGTGCTCAGCTCCTGTATGTATTCAGCTGCTCTGTGATAGCAGGAATTGAGAGCTATAAGCTGACAGAGCATAAAATGGAAACCTACTGTTCAGGTTGCAGTGATTCCTCTGATCTTCTCATCCTGTTTGGGAGCCTCCAGCTGCCTCATTGTGCCTCTCTGAGAACAGGTGGGGGTGCCAAGTTTTAGTTCCAAAAGCTCAGTCCTGTGAAGGAATCTGATCCCTGTTTTGCTCTCTTTCTGGTTTGAGAGCAGGTGGAGTGTCCTGGAATTTGCACCTCACGGAGGAGGGGATGTGTTGTAAATGAGGGAGGTCTCTTCTTTAAATGAGCAAATGGTGGCAAGAAAGAGTGCTCTGGTAATGTGACTTCTTTCCCATGTCAGTTTGTGGTGCTGGCACGGAACACACACCCATGTACTGCCCTACCAGAGCTGCAGCTTCCGTCTGACCTTGTCAACAGCATGGACATTGTGTGAGTGAGCCCAAAGCTTCTGGTCTCTCTGAAATGGTGCCTCAACCTGGCAGCACACAAGGGACCTAAGGGTTTCCATTTCATCAGCATGGTTAACTTGAGGGTTCAGCTCCTCAACAGCCTTACTGTCAGGTCTGACCCACAGAACTGGCTGTTCACCTCCATGCTGGCATTTCTGCAGAATGTGTGCATCTCCACAGAATTGCATCTCCCACCCTGCGCCTTGCTCTGATTGCATAGCTATAAGCATCTTCCTGTCTCCTCCAGAGAGGCTTCTTGGGCCTGATTGCTCTCTTGAGTTGACTGTCTTGACTGTTGGAACAGCAGACAACAGAAACATATCTGCTTTTAGGCACTGAGAAAAGTATCCTCATGGGGAGAGCCAAGAGAAGTCCCAAAATAGTCTAGCAGCTTAGTCCTGGGGAAGCCCAGTGAGGGTGCTGCTGAGTTTGCCTCACTCTCTGCTGGTTTTGTTTTGTCTTCTAGTTCCTCATGCCAGCCTGACTGCCATGCCTGGGCATTGACACTTTGGGGTACAGCTCTTTAAAATGGCAGAGAGAGGTGGAAATGAAGGAGTAAATAACTTCAACAGCTTCCGTAGTCACAGAGGGAAAGGTGAGTACTGATTTGTGCATGTTTCCAAAACTGTCATTCTGAAACTCTGCTTACAAGCAGCAGGATTCACAAATCCTAAACCTGGGAGAGTGCTGGTGAGGGAACTTGCTAGTGGTCTGGTTTGCAGTGTCAGATGCTGCTCTGCTCCACTTCCTTCACAGCCACCTACAGAAAATTCTTGCATTTTGTGCTGACATGCAAAATGTTTGGCTCTTGCCTTTCTCACGTTGTGCTGCCTTAAGGCAGATTGCAGACTTTTTGGGAATGCAGATCTGAAGTGCTTAGTGTCCCACCCTTCTGAGGCCCTCCGAGGAGAGAGGCTGCCTCTGTGTTCATATCCAGTGAGGGCTGTATGCATTGGCACCCACTCCTCCAAGAGTGGAATTGGAAATTATGCTTTCTGTGTTTGCCTAAGAGGTGATAAATGAATACTCATGAATACTCATGCTAAAGCATAAGCCAGAATGTTGTGTCAAACCACAGGGAAAGCATGGCTGTATGCTGCCTGGAGTACAGAAACACTCTGTTTCTGGGTGGAGTGTCTCTCCCAAGTTCCAGCAGCTGTGTTCAGCAGCATCTGTATTCCACTCTTGATAAGCCTTGAGGAACAAGGTTGTCATCTAATAGCAGGATATCTTCTGCACCCACAGTCAGGGGCCCTGTTGTAGCCTTGTGTAATGTCTCTCCTTCAGAAGAGGCTGGATTGCACAGAGAACCTTATCTCTCCTCTAGAATGCACTGCACATTAATAAAAGAAAATGCTTCGTCCCTGAGATACTGACATTTCAGAACTTCTCCGCAAAAATTAGCAAGTGCTCTGTACGTGGCTTGTTCAGAATAATTTTTGCAGCAGCTTTATTTGTGCTGAATTTTGGGCTAGAAGAAGCTCTGCAGAAGTGGCAGTGACTGACTGATCCACACATGGTCCCTTGTGTTGGCTTGAGCTGCAGCCTGGGCAGGGGTTTAGCTCAGGGAGCCACAGGGGCAGCAGCACCTGGAACAGGCACCTGCAGAGGTGACCCTGGAGCATCTCTTCCCTGTCACTGCCTTCAGATGTGAAGGTGGCTTTTTCAGATGTTGCAGTGCTTGTAGCCTGTAATTTCAGTGGTTGACCTTGAGCCAATAGCTAACCTTACCAACTTCCCTGCAGACTGGATAAACCGCAGAGACGAATGTCTTATCACGATATCGGACTCCTCGGATGAAGAGCTACCTCTGCAGGAAGCGCCAGCGGAGCCGCAGCGTGAGGAGGAAGATGATGATGTTGTCATCTTGGCAGAGGTAATTTTTCATTCTTGTACTTGTCCTGCTTTACTCACAGCCAACATTTGTGCACGTATCTTCTGCATTCCTTGGAGAGCCCTGTCTGCTTACAGCAATTTACTTGAGATGTCTGGAATGAACGTTGAAATGTCGGCATTTGGCTGGCATGGAGTGTTGCGTCGTGTTTTGGCCATAGGAGGGGACAACTGGACTGTTGGTCTGCATTGTGTTTAAAGTTCTGTAGCTTCCATAAAGTGATCTAAGTCCAGAAAGGTGGAGTGCTTTGTAAGAGGCCTTGATGTTCCTTGGAAGCCAGATTTTCACAATATGCCTTGTTTGACCTTGTATACTTTGTATTCCTCTGTGCTGTTTGGATTCTTGTTGGGTTGTTGCAGGCACTTACATTTTTGCAGTTTTACAAAGCCAGCTCACCTGATAAATTGCTTTCCAGTGCCACAGACATATGAGAACCAAAGGCTTTAGTTTACCCTGATTATTTTGTGTCTAATTTCGTTCCTAAGGTATGTTAGAAATATATTCCACTTTCCTGTTAAAATAACTAGAGGCATTGAGAAAATGGGTTGCAAAGCTGACCTTTGTAGATGAAAACAGTTGTAGAGAATATTCATACTCTGCTGGCATAGAGCAGTCCATGTCACAGAGGCAAGAACAAGGCCAGAGATCAATGTTTTGAGCTTTGGTTCCTGATGCCCATTTAAATAAATTGGTGAGAATACAAACATGATCTCAGTTAGTTCCTTCTTCCCAGATTTCTACTGGGAGGGAAGAGGGAACTAAGGTGAGCTCAGAGAATTATTCCAGTCTGGAAGTCTTGTGCATCCCCATTTCTGCCCAGTGTTTTCTTAGCTCCTGAGGAGAGACTGAGGATGGAGTTCAGTGAAGCAAAGGCATGTGGGTTGCAGTTTAATGCCTTATTAAGCATCTTGCTAAACAGACTTTTCATCTCTTTCATATCAGAAATTTGATTAGATACAAAAGATGATCTGACTCAAGGATTCTGATATGTAGGCAAGAACTCCTGCTTACTCTTGTCTGTCTTCTTTTTAGACCCCAAAGAATCAGCAGCTTCTGCGTCCCAATGTCATCAGACCTGCTGCTCAGTGGCAGGCTGCTAACACGGTGGGAGAAGGAGGATCTAAAAGTGCTGTCGAGCCCTTGAGGAGCATATATCTGCAAGATGAGATCTCAGCTGTGCTTTGCCAGGGAGACCAGTATAATCACGTGGTAGAGAGCAGTGCTGGACCGAGCAGAGACAAGAATGTGAACTTTGTCTTGCTGCAGCCTGGACCATCTGAGCTTAATGGCCCCAGGTTTGAACTTAGAAGTGATCCAGAGCCTGGGCCAAGTTTGCTTCCAGCAATAAAGATCAGTCCTCAGCCTGTTAACAAAGAAGTCATTATTGTGGAGAAAGCAGACCTTCCTCCAGAACAGGAAGAAAAGGTGGAGGACTTGGAGCCAGAGCAAAACCTCAGAGGAACAGCTGCTGTAGCTACCAGAGAGCAGGAGATCCAGGAGGACACCCAGCTTGGTCACCTATACTTCCAGCTGTCGAAAGGTGAGCCACATGCTGCAGTAAGTGGTTGTGCTCCTCAGCAAGGGCAGCCTGAAGCAGACTCAGGATCTTCGAGGGTACATGGAGAAGAAGCTCCTGGGCCAGCCTTCCCCCGACCTGAACCACAGCAGGATGGGATTCCAGGTCCCACTTCCCCCCAGCCAGCACATCCACCAGAAGAAAAGGGTCAGGAGGCAGTGACAGACAATGAGCAGCCAGGTCCAGCATTCCCTGCACAAGGTGCTCATGAACTTGCCTCTAGTAATGTAGCAAAACAAGGAGCTGCTGGGCAGGACCAGGACCTCACTGCACTGCTCATCAGAGAGACGGTGAGTATTCCCGGAGGTCCTGTGCCTTCAGCATGCACGTTATTTTCAGACAGGTTTTTCAAGGTGTGTAGTGTTTCACATGCTCAAAGCACAACCCTGTTGACTCCACTTGCAAATCCTCTTTTTTTTGGCTGACACTCAGCTATGCACCAGGTGAGGAACTGCCTCAGAAGATTCTGGTTTGAAAGACTAACCCCAGTGCTATGGCAGAAGTGGTGAGAGGATGTGCTTCTTGAGGGCGCTGTTTGCTTTGGGATGGACTCTTGGCCAGAGAAATTTAGCAGAACTGATTGCAGGGTCTCAAGAGCACGGTGAGGTGAAATAACACAGGTCCTGTACCCTCAAAGGCTACTGCCTCCTCAGTTTTTGTCTGACTGATTTGGGTGTAGAGCTGAATGAGCAAAAGTGAGACATGAAACACTGATAGAGGGTGGAGCAGAGAAGGTTTAGAGACATGTGGCTGATAGCCATGATTGCTTTCAGCTGGGCTCTCTTGAAGTGGTTTGGTCCATGGCCATGTTAAGGCCACTATAGTGGTCAGTGGTAATGGTTGTCCTTGCAGTGTGGCTTTCCAGGCAGTAGCACTGAATGATTTCTGGATCAGCAGTGTGAACAGTCCTGTATGTTAACTCCACATGCTCCTTCATGATGTGGAGCATATGAGGGGCACCACCAAGAAGGGTAATCCTCAACCTTTGGTGCATTCAGCAGCTGGGGCAACATAGTATGTATTTAAAACACAAAGCAAACACATGATGATGCTTCACTTGTCTCTTTGTTTTCCCCTCCAGTGCACACCCTTCCCATGATTGCTAGAGAGGGAGGGTCTTTCTTGATGCTTTATGGAATACTTCATTGCAGACAAGCATATTTTGCTTCATCTGTATCTTAATCCCCCACCTCTTCCCCCTCCAAATCTTGCCATATTGTATTTGGGAACACTGGGGATGAGGAAAATATTCTTTAAGTAGCAGTTCTTTCCAAGTAAGACCTTGTTGATCACTGACTTGCTCTGGGGTGGGCAAGCACATATTCTTGGATTGTCAGGGTTGCTTGACAATCCTGACCAGTTCAGTCTTGCAAAGAAAAATACCATATGGCGCAATTGTTTGCAAAGCCTCTGCAGAAACCCAAGGAGAGGGAGCTGCAAAGGGTTCTCTTTGCTACCTGGGCAATGCTGGGAGAGCTTTCACAGAAATGCCAGTAGAGGTTTGTTGTCTGCTCTGACCTCACTGCCAGTGTGTCTGAGTGCTTAGGGTGGGTATTGTTGGGTTTTTTCCTTTTGCTTTGGAATGTTGTATTTCAGCACACAATCTGGAACTCCTTAATCTTCTGCCTGAAGGTAAATATTAGTTTTGTTGGTGTTGTAGATCATACCTATGTGCCTCTCCTCTTTCTATCCAGCCTGAATTGCTCCTTAGGCCAGCTGCTCATGGCCATTCACATCACTATCCAGGCTCTCCTTCTGGGAAGGAGCTGTTAGCAATCATCCTGTGGAGCAGAGGAAAGCCAGCAGCTCACAGTATTCAGACTGGATGGATATAAATGGTCTCTTGAAATCCATTTTGGCCCTTGTCTCAGGAGTGTGCTAGATAATTACTTTAAATCTTTGTCTTTGGTGCTGTTGCTAGGTTGTGCTACATGGCTCCTCTAATACCTACATAACCTTCAGCTTTTCCTACTGTAGGAAGCAAGGTTCCCAGATGTGGAGAAAGAATATATTGAAGAGCTAATCAGCATCAAGAACTGCTATGACTTAAATGTGTAAGTACAGAGCTAAGAGCCAGGGTGTATCATACAACAGTCTGGCTGCAGTTACATTTCCATTTCCCTACCTGCTACTGATGCTGTTCTTGAGGATACCTGAGCTGGGAGTCAGCATTGCATTGATAAAGCCAAAAAGCAGAAAAATATTTTTTTTTCCTTCTAATAGAGCTTTTCTTAAATCCTCTCTGAATCTGACCCTGTGCTGTAGCTTCTCTGCTTTTAAGATAATTTGTTTATTTAAAGATATTACATATCATTTCCTCTTAACTGTTACTGTGTGGTACCCTGTTAAAAAGGGTGAGTGCAACAGTCTGGCTGCAGTTACATTTCCATTTCCCTACCTGCTACTGATGCTGTTCTTGAGGATACCTGAGCTGGGAGTCAGCATTGCATTGATAAAGCCAAAAAGCAGAAAAATATTTTTTTTTCCTTCTAATAGAGCTTTTCTTAAATCCTCTCTGAATCTGACCCTGTGCTGTAGCTTCTCTGCTTTTAAGATAATTTGTTTATTTAAAGATATTACATATCATTTCCTCTTAACTGTTACTGTGTGGTACCCTGTTAAAAAGGGTGAGTGTCAGGATTAAGGGGTTGAGATGACTTGGTTAGTGAGTTTTGAATTGGTGAAAGCAGGTTGCTGCCTCTTCATTTCACTGGCCTTTGGCTTTTCCAGGTAAAGCTGACAGTGGTTTGGACTCCCTTATTTAATGTCATGATGTTGACTTTTATCCCTTTTACTTAATCAAATAGCAGCAGTACTGTTTGAGTTCCCTCACACCACTTTTTGCAAATGGAGTAGAGCAAACACATTTAAGGACTGGTGGAATTGATTCTAGGTATTTGTTGATGAACTCATTTTGGTCAAACTGAGCAGAAATGTGAGCCAAGAAGGGAAGAAAAAAGAGTGGAAAATCAGCGTGAGGCCTGTTGCTTTCCCACTAGTGTTAGCAGCTCAAGAATACTTGGGTGTTCATGTTTGATATCTCTGGGAATCATGTCAGAATCAAAAGTTTAAAAAGGCATTAACCTTATTGATAAGTTGCAGAATCTCCCTCCCTGTTTGGGCAGAGCTGAGGAGCTGGGTTGCGTGTGTTGGCACCAGCAGCACGAGGGCAGAGTGGTTTGAAGTAAATCACTTGTGACTTGTGTGTGATGCTAGGTGGCTTCTCTTTCTCTCTCTGCAGCTGTCACTGCTATCTCAAGCATGTTGAAACTAGTTATTATGTGATACAAGAATAAAGAATAGGTGTTGGTTGCCAGAGTATTCACTATCTTGTAGGAATCCAATGCCCTTTCCAGTTAACTAGGGCATTAATTAAACAGTATTCAAGTGTATGAAGCTTGGAATTGGTTATTGGGCCATAAATAAGTTAACTGGCAAGGAACTAAGGATGATCCCATCCATCGGGCATAGATTCCATATTCTCCTACCTTTGTGTTATGGAGTTGTGCCTCCAAAGCAGGGCTTCTGGGTTAGCAAGTCATCAGACTCTTAACTTCTTTGGTGTCTTTCCAAAGTGCCCTTTCCCTGCAGCAGTGGCGTGATCAGCATCAGAGAAGCTTTCAGGTGCCTGCACCACAACCAACTTGGAAGGTTGTGTTGAGAGTGTTGGAGACTGGTAGGGCCATTCCTTGGGGCAATTGGGTGTTGAAGCTGGGCATCTGGCTGCAGGACCCTCTCACAGATTGTGTGAAAAAACTCAATATTGTTCTGCAGGGATTTAGCAAAGCCTGATAGAATGAAATCCCAGTATTGGCTTCTGTCGGTCTTAATGTGTTCCTTCCCTTTTTGCTCCTGAAATCTCTTCTCTCCTATTGTGTGCCAGAGACCCAGTGAGATGAAAAGGTGCTTACAGGCTTCCCTGTAGGCCATCTACAGTGTCTGCTCAGTGGTGCGTTACCCACTTACTGGATGATAAAGATTTCTTCTCCATATTTTTATTCCTTTAACCAAACTATCTTTTGAGTTGTCACTGCGTCTTTTGTCTGAGAACAAATGGGTCAAGGCACTGGTCAGCCTTGCTGGCAGGGTCGCTTTGATCTCCGTGGTATGTCAAGCTGAATCAGGCTTGAATTATAATAAATAAGAGTGGCTGGGTTTGGGCAGGGATGAGGCTTTTAACTGCCTCTGTGTCCTGTGGTGCAGATATTAATGAACAGCGCTGCACGTGAGCCTGTGTTGTGCGCCGGGACCCACTTAACTAATTGTCAGACACCCAAGGTTAACATCTCCCCAAACCCTGAGCATTGAAATGGCAACATGCAGAACAGTTCAAATGTATTCTGACTGTGCCCCAGCTGAAACCCTTGCTTTGAGCTCCTTGAAGTTTCTGTTTTGTTGGATTAAAACAGTTACCTTTTACAAAAGGGATGGGGCTGGGGGAGGGCTGTGGGTTATTAAATGCCCAATGCCCAGATATTTTGTTGTTTTCTGAAATGATGGTCTTAAAACTTTCAACTGATGTGGGAGCTCCTCTTAGCAGGATATCATCTATTCAGCTTTTGTGTGTGGAAGCATTCACGCTCAGTCAAAAGCCTCTGGCTCAATATGTCAATACCTGATTAAACAGAAAGAAATGCCTCTGCCTTGAATGTGAAAGCAGGGTTAAAGTAATCAGGCCTTGATAGTGGGTTAATGCTTCAAGCCAGTTCAGATTTCTTAATTAGGGACTGATTTCTGACATCGGGAATGTAAATTAGCTGCAATTATGTCTTTGCTGCAACTAGCACCTTCTCATTCAAAAAATTTTACAAATGTTAATTGCTTCTCCTAGCTCCTTTCAGAAGGATGTTATTCTACAGCAGGGGAAACTGAGGAACAGCTTATGTTACTTGACCCAGCTAGGGCAGCTGGTTAGTGATGGTTGAGAAGAAGCTGTGAAAGTCTAATTCAAATAGTCTACAGCAAGCTTCCCTTTCAGAAGGGCTTCTGAGGTGTTTGTGGATCTCTGGCCATGGGATATTCTGAAACTACTTGCTAGAGTCTTTTCTAATCTGAAATACTCAGTTACACTAAATTTACCTGACAGTTAGGACAGTTATGCTGCATTTACAGGCTAGTATGCATTTTTAAGAACAATTTTTAGTTATTTTCTAACTTGTGTTCTCACTCTACCAGTTTCTAGTGGGAGATGGCCAATGCTGGTGTGATTACAATGAAACCTGTGCTCAGAGTACATCTTGGATGTGAATGGTTTAAACTTGCTGCTATCTCTGCTTTGGTGTTGAAGTAGATAGAGACTGGAGGCTTTAGGTCAAATTTGAATCTGTAATCTTTTATCAAGGAAGACATCAACCTCTCCCAGGTTTTGTAGGGGTTTGTATGCTTTATCCATGGGTGTATCTGTACAAGCTGCAGTAAATGGCAGTGAGGTTTTGATTGGTTCTGCCAGTGCTGTGACTGTTCTTTCTTGTTTACTCTTCAAAGTGTTCATTCCAGAGCAACACTAAGTTCACCTTAACTCTTAGTTGTGCAGGACTTTACATGTGCTCAGAGGAGGTTTTACCCATGGATATGAGTAGGAAGTAACCTCTAGCATGGGGAGATACAGGCTGGTTTGTAGCTCACCCATACAGGCTTCTCTTACATAAATGTAATTACTGAAAGAAAATCTGTTGCTTTTCCTTCTGCAGTCATACAGACAGTCATTCTTTACTTAATTCTCAGTCATTTACTTTCAGTTTGCTCTAGTCTGAGACCTCCCTTGGTTCCTAGAGGGCAGGCTGTGACTTGCTTGCCCAGCCTTGTAATTACAGGATACTGAAAACTGGACAAGTGAGGAATGAACCTGAGCTCCCAAACCCTGAAGTAACTATATTTATCTTTTCAGGCTTTGTAACTTCCTTCTGGAAAATCCAGATTACCCAAAGAAGGAAGGCAGAGTGGTTTTAAATCCCAGCATCAGCCTGCTTGCCAGCCAAGATGAGACAAAGGCAAGTGAGAGTATCCTCATCTACAACATGTCTCCTGTCCAGTCAGTTGAAGCTGAGGAGATCTTGGGATGTCTGGTTCTATTAATGTATGTTTGTGGAGGGCCTGGTTGAGTTATACCTTCATAGGAGGCCTCTGGGTGCATTTAAGATGATGTTTAAGTAGCAGTGGTCAGTTGCTTGCAAGATGACTGAAGGACTTTCCCAATATGCTGTTGCATAGCTGTACCATGTCTGCTCTTTTGCTTTCGGCAAGACCCTCTGCCCTGCCTGCCTGTCTGCCAGCCCATCTGAAGTGTTCATTTTGATACTGGAATAAGAATTCCTTGGTCATTTTGTCTCATGAATTAGACTTGGCCCCCGCATCTCTCTTGTGTGGCCTTTAGGCATTGCCTTTTTTCAGCCTCCTAACTGCAAACCTCCCTAGAGCTTCTTGATTTTACTTTTTTAATTCCATTTGACAAGAAATTCTCTCTGAGTCACTTTGAGTATGTTGAAATAGCTGCATGTGGCCTGAGAGAGTGAAATACTGAGTATCTCTTTCTACTCTTGGAGCAGTCTTTTAACCTCAAGCCAATGAAGTTGTTCACCCTTCATAGTAACCTAAGAGTATCCTCTCCTCTCTGTCTCACGCAGCCAGACACAATGGCTTTAAACTGTGTGGCATGAGTCCTGCCAGGAGCAGAGCTGCAGGGGGGTGCAGCCCAGGGCAGGTTGCCCACCCATATCTGAGTGGGCATCACACCCACACTGCAGTCCAGGTTGATGGTTAGATGTGTTCTCAGAACTAGGTGCCACTTGGGTGGTCTTGCAGCAGGTCTTGGTCACTGAAAAGAGTGGTTTGGCGTGTTTCTGTGTGTGTTTGGAGCAAGCTTTTTTCATATCTTTCACCTTTTCTCCTTAGGTGCCTAAAGTGGACTACTTTGACTTCTCCAAGCTCACCCCACTTGACCAGCGGTGCTTCATCCAGGCAGCTGATCTCCTCATGGCAGACTTCAAAATGCTGAGCAGCCAAGACATTAAGTGGGCTCTACATGAACTCAAGGGACACTATGCAATCACACGAAAGGTTCTCCAGTTCCACTCTGTTTTCTTTCCTAGGGTTATCTCCTGAGTCTGTGGAAAGCAGTGCAATGTCTTTTGCCTTACCAGACCATCTGCTAGTCTGTGGTTATGGAGTTTTTTATTAATCTTCCTTTCCTTTTAAGAAGTATTAATCCATTTAGTAGAGACTTGGAAAATTTATTGGCCAGACAGAGTACTGTAGGAAGTTTTTACTTTTCTCTAATAGGAGAACTGGGAAACACTAGCTGGTTGATGGTAGGTGATGCATTAAGCTGAGCAGTTTTCCTGCACAGTGCCACTGAAGTGCAGTATAATTGCCAATAAAGCCTAGACATTTAGCTAAATCTTGAAACATTTAACTGCTGCTATTAGTTAACTGACTGCCTGTAATTGAAAAGAGGCCCAAGTCTCACTTTCCTCTTCCTTCTTATTATGACTTGTGGAATGATTTCTATATTCCTCATAAGAGTTCCACTTTAATGGAGCTGCAAAGACACTTGGTTGAAGTATCAACAAAATTAATGTAAATCTGGCTGCAAGCATTTGACTTGGATCTGCTCCTCTGATGTGATTCTCTTTCTCTACTATTCCAGGACTTAACTAAACCAAAAAATCCTTGTCTCTTCACTCACTTGCTGAAGCACTGAATATTTCAGCTTCATTTTTATTTAAATAAAAAAACCAAACAACATAAAAAAGCCAAACCAGCTCTGTTGCATCAGAGTGGCCACCAGCTGTATTAGAGCTAATAGCTGAGGTGTTGTGAAGTGTCATTCACCTGTTTTGTTTTTATGGAATGGTTGCTTTATGAGGACATAAGGCAGCAAGGTGAACCAAGGTGTACAAGGGAAGGTGTACAGCCTCTGTGGGCTGTTTGGCTTTCTGGTTTTGGATCAGTCTTATGCACATGTTTGTACTGTGCTTCCATTGGAAGCATGTGCTTGTGCTTTCTTCCAGGAACAGAATTTAAGTCTGTATGTTGTTTTCTAGGCCTTCTCAGATGCTATCAAGAAATGGCAGGAGCTGTCTCCTGAAACCAGTGGGAAGCGAAAAAGGAGGAAAGAAATGAATCAGTATTCATATATAGACTTCATATTTGAGCAAGGTAAATGCCAAGCTGAATATGTTCTGCTCTCTGCATCGTTACTGTAAGCAGAACTGGCTTGCAGCAGAAATTACTGTCTTGGAAAGGGATGTGCTCCCAAACCAGCTATGTTTGTGTCACGGTCTGGTATCTATTTTGGAGATATATTTCATTAGTACCTCTGCTTGGTACAGTGCCCTTTGAGATGCTGTAGTTATGCAGATGGTGGTGTGTGGAGGAAGAAGGATTTGAGCTTTGTTTTGGCTGCTCCATCCCATTTCATTGTGCCTTAAACTCTGCTTTAGGGGATGTCAAAATTGAGAAACGTATGTTCTTCCTGGAGAATAAGAGGCGCCACTGGAGGTCCTATGACAAGCTTGCTCTTCTCCCACCGGTGCTACTGGAGCAGGAATTCTATGAGCAGAAAGTTAAAGAGATGGCAGAGGTGAGTGGTAGGAGCTGTTTTGGTCTTGTAATGCAAATTACTTTGACTTCTGTAGAGGTCTTGGCCCTAAACATGGAAGTCTGCCTCTTGAAGAAATTCAAACCCTGAACAAACTGTTGGGTAACTGCCCTTGCACCTTTGCTACCTGTTCACGTGTGAGACTTTTCCCAAGCAACTAATTTTTAAAGGAAAAAAGCCAAGGTCAGTTTCCTACTTAAATACGTAGCTGCTGCAGAAGTGGTTCTGGACCTTTTTTACTATGAAGTAGTTAAAGCTCCACTAGCTAATTCATTCCTCTAATTGCTAACAGGCTTCTCTGCTGCTTTAGAGCTTGTAATTGCAGGTCAGTGTTGGTGGTGAATAGTGAGGAGGCCCAAGGCAGTCTGTCCACTCACTCTGCCTTTCACAAGCTGGCAGCCCTGTGTCTCCAGAACACCTTGTCCTCTGCTGAGGACCATGTGTTTTGAAGAAGAACCTTGCAAATACCCATTGATGTGTTGTCTCCCCCTTGTAGTCTGAGGGAAGGCTGAATTCACAACTCTACACCCACAGTCCTTTTTAAAGTAGCTTCTTAAAGAGCCTTGTCTCTTAGGCAGATGGGTAGTGTCTCCTTTTAAACATTAAGCTAATGTTCCCTGGGGCTTTCTCTGGAGGGGCCCTTTGGGTGAGATCATCTCTGCCCATGAAAGCCTGAACCATCAGCCCCTCCATACTACAGAATTCTGTTCTTTGTTCTTGCTGCCTTTGCTTGTCCCATCTGTTTTAGCTGAATCATAAATAGCTTAATGGATTGGAAGGATGGGCTGAGTGATGTAAGCAGACAGTGAGCCTTTTATGGTGGTTTCTAAGTCCTGACGTAATGTAAAAGAGTGTAGAGGCTGGAAAATTGCTTTATTCTGTAAATACAGATGCACTTGTCTCTCTTACAGCATGCAGACTTTCTCCTTGCTCTGCAGATGAATGAGGAGCAGTATCAGAAGGTCAGTATGTATGATGTGATCCCTTGAGTTCAGCTTATGCATAAGACACTGTTTTGCACTTACCACTTCTCAGACTCTTTTGGCTTGTGTAATGGAGCTTTTCTGAAGCTGCATTTGCACTGTGCTGCTTCTGCTGAGCTGGCAAAACCTGCATAGTGTGTTTTGGCTGCTTTTAGAGAAGGCAGAGAGGAGCTGAGCCCAGCAAGACAGTATTGATGCCCATAATGATCTGTAGTAATTCAGTCAGCTGCTGCTTGTTGCTGTATTGGCCAGAGCAAACATTGCAATAGAATAGCACCAGGTTTGCTTTTGCTACCACCATTATGGCTGTTTAAAACAGATTTGCTCTGCCAGTCAAAGGCCTTCCTCATTTGTAGAAAGGACTCCAAAACCCTGAAAATCAGGTCTTTCCCCTTTAAACAAAGAGAGAAAAGTTAGAGATAGTTCAGCAGCTGTGGATTACCTTTTTGTTCTCAGTGCCCATTTCTCTTCAACCTTTGGAGATTTGGAGATGATGGACCTTTTGCAGAAGTCAGCATAGCTGCTCTTCAGCAGCGGCCAGCTTCTCCAGCCCTGAAGAGGCTGAGGCAAAGGTCTCTCCAGGCACATGGGTAAACGTTAAGAGGGCAACAGATCTGAAGCTTGGGTTTCCCTGGTGTATAATCCTTGCTGCTTCCCTGCAGTTGCAGCTTCCCAAACCCAAGATGCTTCTTTGCCTGTGAGTTAAGAGTTATTAAACCACCATGAGTTCTGTACCTTTTTGGAGACTGTTGAGCAGGACATGTAGATACTTACAACTGAGCTTCTGGTTGTGTTTAGTGAGTTTTGACCACCAAATAGGGTATCTAATGGAATGGTGTATGTCTGTTGCTCCTTTTCAGAATTAATGCTGGCATTATTCATGGCTTGCAGTTGCAGGTGCCTTTGTGTTGCCATAGCTATGGATGTGTGTGGTGATGATGCCCATGTCTCTGTTTCTGGCTGCAGGATGGTCAGATGATCGAGTGCCGCTGCTGTTACGGGGAGTTTGCCTTTGAAGAGCTAACTCAGTGTGCAGATGGTCACTTATTCTGCAAGGAGTGCCTAATTAAATATGCTCAGGAGGCAGTCTTTGGCTCTGGGAAGGTGAGAATTTCCCAAATGGATGTGGACAAAAATGGGTGAATTGCTATTGGGAGAACACCTTGCTCTTTTCTTCGTGGTGTTGCTTAAATTGGATATAACTGCATGCACTTCCAGGGTAATATTTTAGTATAATTATGTTCTGTTATCTAAGCCAAACACGTCAGTCTCACCATCAAGTGAAGCCAACAACTTCACAATTCTTTGCTGAACAGGACTTCACTTTTGTGCTGTATGCCTGGAAACTTGGAGCATCAGCAAAACTTTCTACAGCATTTATTGTAATAACAATAACCCACACTCACCTGGTTTTTATTTTGTACTTAATAAATCAGTGGTATCTGCACAGAGAACACAGTCTTATCTGACTTGTCCAGTCTCCTCTTTGCTCTGAGTGTTTGTCCTTCATAATATCACTGTGATCCCAACTTAATTTGGGGGTTGGTTCCTCTATGATACTACTAACCTTAGTCTCCAATTTAGGTAGGAATTACCCTGTTACTTAACTGAGCTATAAGTGAGTCATTAACCTCCTCTGAGGTGTGGATACTCCTTTACCTTGAGATATGATCAAACTGTGGGATGCTTTTGTACTCTGGGCTCTACATTTCCTGTAAACATATAAACTGGCAGCTGTATTTTATATGACTATACTGACAAGAATGCAACATGCTGTTTGTAAGGGAGGGCCATACAGCAATAACAGGCTGCTGTGTGGTCACAGTGGACTTGGAGTGAGTGAACTGTGTTCCCAGCTGCCTACAGCATTGTCATGTCCAGTATTTCTTTGAGGCCTGATCTGTTTAGTTAACTAGTCTTGTTCATTCTGTATCTAACCTGTTCTCTGGCAGTCATCTGCTGACTTAAACTCTGTTCTCTCCAAGCAAGGCTCTGCTTTGGTGTATTTGGAGTTGTTCTGGGGACTGAGTCTTGGTTTTTGCTACTACCATACTGAACCTAACCTGTCTCCTTCCAACCCTAGTCGGAGCTCAGCTGCATGGAAGGCAGTTGCACGTGTTCATTCCCCACCAGTGAGCTGGAGAAGGTGCTTCCAGAGAACATCCTCTGTAAATACTATGAGCGGAAAGCTGAGGAGGAAGTGGCTGCTGCCTGTGCAGATGAGCTTGTCAGGTAAGTGTCCAGCAGAGGATGCACTTACTGCTGTATAAAATGGTTCCCTGAAATCCTAAATGTGTGCTGACTATGAGCTGGGTGGCTTTCATGGAGCTGTACTACAAATTCAGGCTTCTCCCTTCTCAGGTCATTTTATTCATGTCGGTTTGCCTCCGACTAGGAGCAGTTTAAAATTCAACAGGCTTGTCTCCCCCAGGATTCACTTGCCAGCTCTGTGCTGATCCTCTAAATTACATGGTCAAAAGCAGTGCTGAGCATATAATATTTTGATTGCAAACAGGGAAGTGATCGAAGAAGTACGAGCAGAGATGCAGTAGTCAGCACATTTAGTTGGCAGCCTTATTAACTACCACACAGCTATTTGGCTAAATCCACTTTCAGCAAAGATATCTTTGGCACTTTGCATTAATGGCATCTTATTTTGGGCTGCAGGTGTCCCTTCTGTAACTTCCCAGCTCTACTGGACAGTGACGTGAAGCG
>NW_009952597.1:1287515-1299453 GCF_000747805.2 Chaetura pelagica | reverse complement strand
TGCCCCAATCCCCGCTGCAGAAAGGTAATGGGGGGTGATGCTTTGCCATTTGATCTCCTCTGGAGTGTTGGGCAGGAGAGCTGGGAGGACAGTTCACACTGCCTAGTAGCAGGTGAATGAATATCTGATGTGGCTGCCTGAGGCAGCAGTCAAAGAATTTGCTGGATCCTACTGATGTTCTCTAAAACAATGTGGCTGAACAGTTGAATTTCAGAGCACTGTTGATAAAGACAGCGGTGTTCCTTTCTTTACTTGGAAGCTGTTAGCTGAAAAAAACCTTATGGATGCCATAGGTTGCTGATTTGCATATACAGAAATGTTTTTTAGTGAGCAGGGAGCTGGGTGTTTAAAAGGCAAAACCAAATTGTAATTCCTTAATGAAACTTATGTGCTATCCTGAAGAGAATTAGCATCTGCAGTTTTCTTTAATGCTGTTGCCTGAATACAGATTCAGTTGTGACAAAAAACTTGTTGGAAGAGCTCACTGAAATGTGGGGCGTTCAAAGGGCAGATGATCTTTGTGCTTCCCTCAAAGTTTCCTAATAGCCATAACGGGAGAATTGTCAGGCCCAATGGGGGGATGGAGTGGGGAAAACTTACTGCTTCTGCACCATCTGTTCCAGGGGAAAAACAGAAGCATAGAAATGTGTTTCTCAGTCTCCTGAATGGAGTCAGAACCCAGCTCATGTCTGGTGCCAGGGAGCTGAGGCAGTACACCAGCAGTGTTAGTGTCTTGTGTAACTTCAGCCACAAGAATGAATTCTCATGCAATATTCAGGGAACTGCCTGTCCCCCAGCAGAGATTTCTGCTAATCACTGGAATTCCTCTTGGGTTCACAAACCTTATGTTTGTCACTGTCATAGCTCTGGGTTCTTGTTTTGGTGATGCCACCATTTGTCTGTATTGGGAAATGAATAGGAAGTCAAATTCTGTTGCCTAGAGAAATGGAAGCTGCCAGCAGTGAACTTTGCTGTCGGTAGTGAGAATTGAACTTACTGGGGGGAGAAAACTGCTTGTGAAAGATGCACAATTCCTTTTTAGATTCCTGACCTCCAGATATGTTTTGCTAACATCTACCTCCAGCGTTTGGGAAAGAAAAGTATTTCTGGTGGATTGTCCAAGTCAGGAGCGAGGAGGTTTGGTAGTCACTAGGTGGCAATGTTGACTCGCGTTTAAATCCATTTCTTTCCTTACTGTTCGTGCAAAAGCCGAGTTGTTTTCAAAATGTACCTATGTCAGCACTGCAGAACAAAATTCAGGCTTGAAGAACATGAATGTTTCAATGTGCAAAACGAGTTGAAGTTGTTTTTCCTAAAATGTGTAACGTGGCACAGAAACTGGTAAGAGGGGTCAGTGTTGAAATGTTCCTTTCCTTCTGGTTTGCTGTTTCATTTCCTTCCTAGTGTACTGCCTGTACCCCTTCCCTGGGGTTGCAGCATTCCAGGGGGCTGGATTTCTGGTTTCCTGGACAGCTTGTGTTGATTCATTAGCTGAAAATCTGCTGAATAGCTTTGTGCTGCTCTTAGAAGTTTTGAACAACTTCAGGATTCGAAGTCAAGGGTGAGGAATTTGGGTAGCAGCATGTGGTGCTGTCTCACAGCATCAGCTGCAGTGGTTCTTTATATTCCCACTATCTTGTCTCTCTCCAGAATGAAGAATTTCAGTTAATGCTCTTGCTTGCAGGAAACTGTTGCCCTTAGGGAGGAAAGGGCTAATCTAGGGAATTCTGCAGAGGTTGGAGAGGATGCATTGCCTCTTTGAGCAGTGCCTCTGGCAGCCTCAGTGGTGGTGATGAGTGATCCTGGAAGGAATCCCTCTCTGGTTGGAAGGACTGCACTTGTACAGCTGAACCTAAAGTGAGGGGAGGTGTGGAAAGGGAAAGGTCAAAATGTGCCTCTCCTGAAACCTCAAGGCTCTTCAAAGATGGGGAGAAGGACCAGATGGTGGACCTGTTGTATTTCTCTGCTCCATCACCTGGATCCTTTGTCTTGCTTTGAGAGTGCATGTTGATACTCCCAGGCTTTCCTTCCAATCTTGCAGAGCTTGATTCATATTGGGGCTGGCTATGGATTTGTTGTAAGTGATGGGAACCAGCTGGAAGCCTTCATTTTGACTGCATGTATGTATACTGCATCAATAATAATAGCAGCTCTAGGCATCCCCAGGTCACTGCTTACACATTTCACCTATAGTTCCAGTCATTTGCACCTTGCAGGGATCAAAATGTGGCTAATTGTAACTTCAGCAACTGGCAGAGCTGCCTCCTGTGACTGAAGGACTGCACGGAGAGCATGCAGATGAGCCTGCACCATCTGCCAGGGCCACTGTGGCTCCAGCTGTGTGGTGCAAGTTTGGCTCCTGGTTAGGTGGCCCGGGCTTGAATCTTAATATCACAAACTGCAAGGTGGAGGAGAAGCTTAATTCACCAAGTAGATGCATTCTGTGTGTGTGTGTAGACTGAGCTGGTGCTGGGAGAGAGGCAGCTTTTGCTCAGACCTCTTTGAGTTTTGAGGTTTTTGCTCTATAACGGGTCACTGACCATGCATGGAGCCAGGCTTCTTGGTGGTAGGAAGGTTTGCCAGCCCTCTTGGTCAGCATCCATCTTATTCTCTGCAGGGATCCCTGCATGGAAGTGACATTTGAATTTCTCATATCTAACACTGCGTGTTTCTGCTCCCTGTGCAAACCAACGCTGGTGATCCTGGTAAAACTAGGAAATGCACATGTTGCTTGTTGACTTGTGCAGCACTGGGAAGTGAAGGTGCACTTTTGCATGCTGGGGGAAGTACTGTTTCCCACCAGAAAAGGAAGTCCCATCCTTTCTGCTCTACCTCCCCCTCCCAAGACTCCATGTTGTTGGTGAAGACCAGGCCTTTGTTCCTGGGCTACTTGCTGCTGTCCCCAGCACTGTGTGGTGGGTGCAGGAGACCATCTCCCCTCTTTGCAGTCTCAGCACAAAGCACTGCAGGGCTTTCAGCCAGCAAAGAGATGGGGAGGTGAAAGCTGCTGTTGCCATGGAAATAATAGAGAGCAACACTGTCCCTCTGGTGCTGGAGAGCTCAATAGCTGCCATGCTGATCTCATAGCCAGGCCACATTGCAGGGACTTGCATTTCCAAGACTTTTTCCTTAAAACTCCTTTGCAGAGCTTTACATTTTTGTTACTTTTATTGAGCTGAGTTGCTTGGTGCTGGCTGGATGCGAGGAGGCGATGGTGTGTGGTTTGCAGGGTGCTAAATGGCATTACCCTCTGACTGGGCAGCTGTCCTTCTTGCTCAGGGCTCCTCAGTGCACCCTGCGAATGGGGCTAGGGAGGGGGTTTGCCTGCTGGGTGTCTTGAACTGTCAAGCTGGAAAAATGAGCATTGATGTGCCTGTGCTTGTATCAGGCAGATAAAATCTCCACTCTTTTGCCTTTTTGTCTTTGGTTTAGGCTCTCTGGCCACAGCAATCCTAGTGTGGGGGTTTTGTTTGCAAGACGTGGTGTTTTAGGGGACTTCTTTTTAAGCTGCTAGAATGTCTCAGGGTTGAACAGATGCACCCAGCTGCTTTTAACCTTCATTTGCTGTTGGAAGAGAGACAGGTTTAAGCTTGCACAGAGCTCTGCCTAGCAAGCTGTGTCTGAACATGGCTCCTCTTAGCAGGGTGTTAATGCTGCATCCACAGCCTGGGTTAACAAGCCCAAGTCTTACAGTTTGCAGCAACTTCAGCCTGAGTGGCCTTGCTGATATAAATTGTTGCATGATCAACAAGACTTAAATTTACAGAAGGAGCTGAGGGGTGTACCACAATGCCTGTGATCTCTGTACCTGGGGTGGTAATGGGCCATGCAGCTGCTTGTGGTTCAGAGGTAGGTTAGGAGGCAGCCCCAGCCACCTATGATCCAGTTTTTTTATAGGATGCAAGGGGAAATGTTTGTGTAATCGAGTACCCAGCAGCAGGGGATGTGTTCAGGGTGACACAGCCTTCCAAGGATGTCATCCAACACATACCACAGGGCCCATTTCTTCTATGCTAACTGCTGGCCTGGCTCTGCCCACAGCTGCCCTGCCCGGCTCCAGATGCACTGCGGTTTTAGCCTTAAACTGTATCAAGATTTGTCACTGGCAGAGTGTGTGTGCAACATGGAAAAAATAAAATTGTTCTGGTTGGAGAAACTGAGCTTGTCCAAAATGCCTCAGAGTAGGATGTGCATATGGAGAATTACTTAATTCTCCTTGTTTTGCAACATGTTTTCCCAGCTGTTGGAGTCTGCTGCCTCATTCAGCTTCCCGACAGCAGTGCAAACATTTGGAAGGTCCCACGGCCCCGTCTCATTCTCTCTTCAGCCATTATTGCTGCTCACTGTGTACTTTCTTGAGCCTGTTTATTTAGATTTGATTGTTACTTAGAGTGTAGCCCCACAGCTTTAGTGGAGAGCAGAGCCAAAGGTGCCACTTGCTTATGGCAGATCCCTGGGATTTCTTTCTGCTGGTAACGACCTCAAGACCCAACTCCTGTGTTTAAATCCTCATCCTCCTGTGTCTGTGAATGCAGCTTAGCTGGATTGGTTGGGACAAGGCAGAAGGGGAAATGTGACGTGGGGGACCTTGCTGTGTGTCTTACTGGGCTGGGAATGCAGCACTGGTGCCTGTGCACACTTTGTTCTGGAGGCCCTGCCTTGCTGCTTATCCAGGCCAGCACAGCCGTCTAAGCCATCTCTTTGTGACTTTGCCACCCTCCTCCTCAGCGCTGCATCCCTGAAACCTCCTGCTCCGGTGCTCTCATCTTTCTCCTCCAGCTCAGTCCCCCTCACTGCGCCCTTTTTAAACGAGCACGCTCCGCTCTGCTCCTGCCAAAACCACAACAAATGGCGAGTTTCCGTCTGTCATCTCTGCTCTGCTCTTGAGGCACCGCCGGCTGGGCAGGCGGGTTTCATTTTTCTTCCATAAAAGGCCATCGGAGCCGGGCTGAGGCACCAGCCCGGGCTGCCCTCGCTCCTCCAAGGGATGGTCAGGAGGGAGGAACCACGGCTGAAGGTGGGGCTGAGGTGATTGCAGGCAGCAGATAACCCCCCCGGTAGATTCTTAGTGCCAGGTCCTAAAGGAAGAGAGATAAGAGGAGAGTGCTCCCGGTGCAGCAAAGCCTTAAAAGTCCAGTCCCGTGTTAGGAAGCGTGAGTGTTGGAACTTGTGGGCTGTCCCGTCCAGGCACCCAGGGTCACAGCTGGATGGGGGTGCCTGAGAGCTGGGAGAGCTTCTTGTCCCCAGCTTTGTGCTGGGCAAGACCTTTTGAGGGGGCTGTGAGGGGAACAAGGAAAAGCCATTGGAGATGGTAGAGCAGGGATTAAGGTTGGACTTGATGATGTTAAAGGGTTTTTCTAACCTAAATGGTTCTGAGCTACATGCCAGGGGCTTTCCTTGCTTTCCTGGAAGCTGGATGGTGTGTGTCCACAATTTGCTCCCTGGCTGAGAGGGAGCATCTAGGAAACCAGGATCCAGAGTGAGTTGTTCCCCCTGTGGGAACTCCCCTGGTTTTCTTTTTGCTGTGTACTTGGTCTGGGCCAGTAGCAGCTACAAGAATTTGGTGGTGCCAGCAGTAGGTTGCTCCTAAACACCGTTTACCAGAGGAGAGGCACAGTGATCAGCCCAGAATAACTCCTTGCCTTCATCTACCTGCCACCCCTTCTTGGGATACTTAGGAGCTGTAGGAGCTCTGAGAATGCCTCACCTGGAAAAGCGTAGGAGCAGGCTGGGTTTGTGGCTGTGGTGGGATGGAGACACTCCATCAGCAGGAGCTCAGGTGCTGCTGCTTTTACAAGGTCAAGTCTATTTATGCAGTGGTATGTGGAAATGCTTCACTTGATAAATGAGTCTGACAGGAGAGGGTGAAGCCCAGCCTGGAAATGGACCTGAGGAAAGAGGTCAGCTTAAATGGGGTATCTGTCTCTTAGAGAGGGGAAAAAAAAAGCTGCTGAAAGCAAGAACTCAAACTAGTTCCTTTAAAAATAGACTCTGTAAGTCAATGCAATTTCAAGCAACAAAGTTTACCCCTGTGCATACTTTCTGCCTTATATAGCAATATCCATTTGGTGAAAAGGCAGTTCTCCCACTGTTGCCTGGCCAGTGAATACCTCTTTGTCAGGTCCCTAGGAGGGAGCAGCACTGTCTTCCCGGTGTAGCTTTGTCCTTTACTGAGGAAAGGTCTAGAGGTAAAAAACTGAACACAACTTCAGCTGCTCTCAGGGCCTCCTGTGCCTCCAGGGTGGCAGGCTGTGCCTGGGGAGGGGAAGCAAGGAGAGACTGCCGAGGCTGAATTTTCCATCCCCACATGAAGTTGATGTGATATGATTGCCCTAACATCAGGGAGAAACCTTAGACCTCTGTACAGTCCAGAGTGCTCAGATTGTTGGATTTGTTTCATTTTTAAACAGTGAAGTAACTTAGCCTCTGTCACTTGTCTGTCCTTACAACAGGTAGTGAAGCCACCGAGCTGCCCTGGGAGTGCTGTGGGAGGTCAGCACAGGTACCCCCCAGGGCAGTAGGGGTGAGTTCAGAGTTAAAACTGTGCCTGGTGCTGCTTTTATTTGCAGAGCCTTGGAACAGGGTTATCGTTTTGCTGCTGCAGTGGAAATGGAGGTTGAAGAGGATGGAAAAAGGCCATTCCCAAGCCAAATTAAAAACATTGTTCTGACCTTAGTCAAGAAACTACATCTTCCCTCTCTCTTTCCTCCCCCTCAAATTCCTGTCATAGTAATCACTGATCTCTAACCTCAGCTTCATCCACCACAGCTAACCACTTAACAAATGCACTTAAAAGCTCCTGACTCCCTGTATGCACCTCATCCTGCTGTACCTTCACACTTCCAGGGCAGAGTTATCTTTGGAGAGGCATGAGTCAGCAGTGGAGGTTTCGAATAGTATTGTGTCAGGGCAGCTGATGATTGTCTCCTTTGGGCCAGAGCACTGAGATGGCCTAACCTGGCATGTGTAGTGCAAGGAGGTGTTTTCCTTCTCCTTTCTGTTTGCACATAAACAGATTTCAGCAGATGACACAGTCATCAGACTTCCTGAGCTAATAGAAGGCTGCTGCAGACGATGTCCATTTTGGAGGCCCTCAGTAGAGTTTGTTTCCTAATTTGGTCACAGTGTGCTCAGGGCTGGCCTGCTTTCCTTTTTTCTTTTTTTTTCTTTTTAAAACACCCATCCTTTTATATCATTGTCATGGAGGGGAAGCTGTTTGTCTCTGAGAACCTTCAGCTCTTCTCACTTCCTCCCTGTAGAGGAAGTGATACTTGAAAAGTCTCTGAAAAAGCAAAGCAGCTCTGAAGCTAGTTTTCCCAGTTGTCTCTTTCCTCCTTTGCCACTCTTTGTGAGCTCATCTCAATGAGCCTGCTGGCTTTTTGTCCTTTCTGGGTGGTCATCTGAGCCCTTTGTGCTGGAGGACTTCGGAATACTTCTCTGAAGTGACGTAGTGAGCTGTGCTGCAGTTAAATAATAATGTTGATAAGCTGATATATTGGACTGCATATTTATTGCAAGGGAGAGAAATGTGTGATTTCAGCTAAGGGAAAAGAGCACTTGCTTTGGTTTTATTTATCATCACTAACTAGAGTCCTGGCACCATGTAGGAAGCTGCAAATGCCAAAAACTGGATGCAGAATAGTGTGGTCAGCTCTGCTGAAAGATCTTTAGAAGTTAGCTTGTGTGTCTTGAAACTCCCCAAGAAAACTAGAGACCACCAACCCCTTTAGAAGACTCCTGCTTTTCAGTGTTGGACCAGAGTCAGCCCCCCAAACAAGCTGCCTTCCTGGCCTGCAGGAGACAGTTCAGCCCTTCCACAGTCAATTTGAGTTTTCATTCAGCAACAGGAGCAGCTGAGGAATCAACACCAAACCTGAAGATTCCTTGATTACTTTTATTTCTATGATGGACTTAGTGGGGGGAAGGGGATAAAAAGGAAAAAAAGTGCCCAGATGATGCAGTTGAGGATGCAGCTCCCACAGCTTTGTTCAGTGCAAGCCAGGAGGCTCGTGTGCCTTAGATGGTGGTGAAGCTCTTGCTGTTGAGGGAGCTGCTGTCTGTTGGAGAAGGCTCCCTGGCCTTGGAAGCTCAGGGAGCTGTTGGATTACCAGCACCACTCAAATCCAGCACTTTTTTAGGTTCAGAGTACATGTCATAAACAGCTTAAGCTGAGCCTCAGGTTAAGGTGCACCAGGAGCAGCTTGATTAGTGGCATTAAAGGTTTGGCTGGAGATGGGCAGGTAGGGGCTGGTCTCTGCAGAACTTCTCTGGAGAGGGGGAACTTGAGTGTGTGTCATGTGTTGGATGCCAGGTTACCACTGACCTCTGGAACATGAGTAATGGAGAAATGGGAACATGAAGTGGTGAGGCAGCAAGTTTAGAGGGGGAAAGGGAGGGTGAAAGACAAGTTTTTCTCTTAATTTAGTAAAAATCACCTCTGTGTGTCATTCTTATTTGCATATTATATTCTAATTAGCAATGACTGATTCACCCACCACTTCTACCTGAAAGGAATGATATGTTTTGAAGTGTATGGTTTGTAATCTCAGTAGACCAGCATTTCTTCTGCTCCTCCTCCCTCTCCCCTTCCAGTGCCCCCCAAAATGCATTCTCTTATTGCTTTTAACCTTCAAGCCTCTTTTTTTCTGCTCTCTCTGCTACTACTCTTGCATTATTAATGGGGCTGTAGCAAGCCAGCCAGAACACTGACATTACTAATTACTATTTGTGGCAGAGAAATAAGGAGCAAGATAGAAACTGGGTCAGAAAATGCTGTCATCATAAAATGGTAGTATTAGAATTGGGGAGCAGAACTCTTTGTATGAGCAAGTTTGCATTGGAAACAGGCTCCTTCACCCAGTAGCATGTTCGCCATGTGTGTGTCCTTGCTTGTTTGCTGCATGCAGATGGGAAGACCAGAGCACACACAGGAAAGGTTAATGGACCTGTAATTTCCAGGAGCAGAGGAATGGAGTGATACGCTGTGTTCTGCCTGGTTAGCACTTCAGGCATCCCAGAATTGGTGTGTTCTTCATGGCTGGTGCTGTAGTAGAAAGCCCCTTATTGGTGTCAAAGGCTGAGGAAGTGTAAGTGGCTGCATTTATTTCTGCATTCAGTGAGAGCCTGTCACACTCACTGTGTTCACATTGTCCTTGGTTAGTACCAAGGGCATCTGACAGCAGCAAACAGCTCTCCATGCTCCATGTAGGAGAATATGGCTGCTGTGGAATCAGAATGGGATTGTTATTTTGGGGATGCAGCAATTAACCTGGGAATACTGGGCTGCTGTAAGCATAGGGAATTGTCTGTCCCTCCTGCTTCTGGTTAATGGAGTTGTGCCTCTTCACTCAATTGGGCAGAGCATCCACTTGGGAATCTGGCATTCCTTGGAGCCCTTGTGTGAACAGTTGTGCTGTTGTGTTGGCTTGCTCCTTGAGAGAGGGGCAAGTGTGAAAAGGGAAGTGTCATTTACTGTAAAACGTATCGACTCTTATGGTAAGTGACAGCTGGAGAAAGTAATCTCTTTAAACGTGTACTGTCTTCTCTGAAATAGTTAAAACAGCTAAAATGTATAGGTCAGCAATAAAACCCAAAATTGATCAGTGTGTGCTGGCAAAAGACTGAAGTTTGTCTCCCAAAAAGATGCTTTAAAAGAAAAACAACAAATGCAAAGTCTAATCCTTCTTGGAGGTATAAATTTGCTTGCTAGTGATGAGGGGACAAGAACACGTCTCTGGGTGAGGTGGTTGGCTCAAGGTGGCAGATTCCTCTTGGAGACAGGAGAGGACTGTGTGTTTCTTCCCTCTCTGGTGCCAGTGTGTGTGTGCACCAGGTGGGTGATGGTGCTTTTGGATGGATATGGGGAAGCATCAAAGCAGTTTGTGCCCAGTCCCTGCTGGGCAGTTGTGCATCCAGATAATTTAGTAGCACATCTCAGTGACATTCCTGACCAAGCTGGGAGGCTGGCACGTGGGCAGCAGGGCTCCCTGGGAAGTTAGATGGTAACTCACACAAAGCAAGCTGGATATTTAGGCTGGGCAAACTTGACAATATCCCCTTTCAAAGATTATTCTTCAAACTGTCCTAGTCACGTACCACCTTTGGTGCCTGCCAGAGCCTTTTCTCAGGATGAACAGTATTTAAAAGACAGACTGGCTACTCTAATCTCTTCTTCATGGGCCTGAAAAAAAACAACAACACCTATCCTTCTGTACCTAGCCAACTTTATTTCTCTAACTTTTTATGAAAAGTGTAAGGCTCTTAAATTCTGGCTCATGTTTTATCCATAGTGTTGGTGGGGCTGTTTGTTATCTTGAGGCAAGCCCAAAGCAGAGCTTGCTAGTGCAGCTTTGGGCATCTGAGGGTGTGCAGACATTCCTGTTAAGTGAGAGCTGATGATATGCAGTAATTTCTACTATGTATTTAATAAAACCAGTGTGGAGCTGGAGAGGTCTTAGAGTTTATAACCCTAATATTTTATTTTTAAAAAGGCAAGTACTGTTTTGCTGTTAAAACTGAGCATTGTCAGCAAGGCAAATGCTTTCTCTGTCCAAAATTTCATGTGCACATATTTAATTAAAAGGTGACTGGGTTAATGAAGCTTTGAGTGCATAAGGCCTCATTCCTTGAATTTAATTTCCTTTAATTGCTCCAGAGATGGAAATTCCCAGTTGTGGTTGTCCCCTAACATGTGAATTAAGGAACTAGAAAGGGACTATTTGAATTGTCTCAGTGCCTGTTTCTTCCTTGTCTACTGATTCTTCATCTCTTTGGTTGAAAGAGGATTAGATAAAAATGCTTTAAGTCAGTGTTTCTGCTTTGCAATGGAATTGGCAGAGCTGTGAGCTGCCAGCACCTCAGACACTGGGAATGAGGTGAAAAATGGGGAATGTTGATGCAGATCATGTCAGTCATCCCTAACATACTGGAGAAGATCAAGAGCAAATACAATTTTTATTCTTCTCCTACCCCAATGCCTGCCATCACATTCAGCATCAGTGGCATTGACTGAATTGCCTGCCACAGCCCCAGTCAAACCAGCCTCCATTAGTGTGTAGTTAAAAAAAATACAAGGGTGTTTTGGGGCTGGATTTCCTGTTTGTTTACAGGGGTTTCTGAACAGCAATTTTAAGTCCTAAGACCTCTGTGAGAATTGAGGTCGTCTTGTGGTCTTCTCACATTTACTGTTGTGTGAGCAATAGTCCAAGCTCTGCAAGGCTCTGTAAAAGGGCAGAAATCTAAAATGCAGCAAATCCATGTACCAGCAAAATGATCAGTGGCAGAAACAGCTGATTGTGTTCCTGGCTTCATTATAGTAAAAACTTAGATGCTTTCCTGAATGTCCCTGTATGTGAGTCTCTCTACTTGTGACAAATTCTGTCAAGTATTCCAAAGCTACTCTGTTTTTCTGTCCTCATGGGCTTTTGTTAGCAGCTATAGCCTTGACTATGTAGTGGTTGTAGAAATTAAAGCTTCCAGCAGCAACAGGAGACAGCAACCGTTAATTTAATGTGTGCAGAGGTGTTGCAGACCTGTCAGGCTTTCCCAGTGAGAAGCTGGTGGCTGCTGGTAAGCTGTGGTGTGTAAGGTGGTACATTTGGGAGGCTGGGGGAGACTGTTTCAGGTCACCTGTGCTTTGCTGTGGGGAAGATATCAGGTGTCTTCCCACTGCTGAAGGAAGAGCTGCTTCTGCCCCATCCATGGATCCAGAGGGTACGAGGGTCAGTGTGACACCCAGCACACTTGTGGGGTGTCTTTGGGGAGGTGGCACAGGGAGAGGTGACCTCCATATATGAGCTTTAAACTGCATTAATCAGCAGTGTCTGTTGAATCTCTGCTCAAACATACAAATTTGTAAAACTATTGGGGTTAAAATAAAACTGGAATTCTTTTCTGGCATTCATTAATTCTTCCTTATTTCCAATCGGCCTGTTCAGCA
>NW_009952597.1:1278461-1287219 GCF_000747805.2 Chaetura pelagica | reverse complement strand
AGCAGGAATTGGCACAAATATCTCCCTCAAGTTTGCACTTCTGGCCTGAAGGAACCCACCTTCTTTCCTACCACATAACATCCCTCCTCCTTCTTGATGGGTGAAGCAACCTTCACCCTGCTGAGAACTAATGGTCAGGTCCTCATGCTGGGGACCAGGAGGTCCAAGGCCTGGCCCATGGGCTCAGGGAAGAAGAGGTAAGGCTTAAATGGTCTCTGTGCTGCTACCAGTGTAAAGAGAGCAGATGTTTCCCTGAGTCGGGGGGATTAAATGGAATGTGTCGGGCCTGGCTGATGTAAAACATCGCTGCGAGTTTTGGGGATGAGGTCAGCAGCCCTGGGAGCTGATGGGAGTTTAATGTGGAGTCTGCCTCGCCGAGCCCAGGGGTCAGCAGAGAAATCTGTGGCTAATGGAAAGGCAAGTACAGTTGTCATAAATCAGTGCCAAAGTACTGAGCAGGCAAAGCTGCTGCTGCATCCCACAGCCAACGAGGTTCCTGTAGCCACCCATCAGCTCTTTGGTGGCTGCTGTCCTCACTGGGTGCTCCTAGTGTTGGTGTTTGGCTTTAAAAGTAGCAAATAGAGGCTGAAAATGGAGGATTTGGGGAAAGCTTGACCTCCATGTGCTGAGAAAGCCCTGCCTGCTTCACCCCCTTCCCCCCAGTGGTTATGGGGTCCCATGGCTGCTGCGTCCCACCTATTGGAGGAACAGCAGGAGGGCAGCTGGGATCTTGTTTTAAGCAAGTTGTCCTTTGGGTAAAAGGAGATGGATCGTGTTTCTGCTGCCAGGTTGCTAGGAAGTCCCAAGGCATCCCGGAAAGCATCGAGAGGCAGGAGGCAAAGCAGGACTTGGCATTGCTTAGAGATCATATTTTTTTAAAAAAAACAAAAACAACAAACACATCTTGTAAAAAGTAAAGAGCAGCATTTTTTCTAGACAATGGAAGTCAGTTTGCTCCCCAGACCAACCAACATATTTCCCGTAAAGCTGGACACTGTAACGTACCATTTGCCAACAAGATAAGATGGTTGTATTTGTTCTGTGATTTATCCTCTGTGAAGCTAATCTGAAAGAATGCTTTATTGCTCTATTTATTTTTTCAAAAGAAGCTTCTTTGACCTCATTTTTTGTGTTGGGAGCACACATGCCTTTAAGCTACATCTCAAAGCCCTGTTGAAATTGGGGCCTGTCTTCAGGGTTGCTGCTTAAAACACAATATCTGTGGGCTGTTAGTGGCAGAGCTGCCATTTGGAAGCCAAGAGGCAAGCAGCTCTCCCCAAGGCCTTTTCTGTATTGAAAAGCCCCAACACCATATCCAGCCTCATACAAACCAACAAAGCCAGTCTGCAGCTTAGAAGGGTTTGGGATTTTTTTTTTTTTTTATTCCTTTCTGGGCCCTCCTTAAAGGGCAGAGGTTAAAAGAAAGCAGATGCTCTCAGATGGTGCCTCTGCTCTGCTAAGAGGCAGTTGCTGTCGGAGGCCTTGCTTTGGCTCTTGGCACATGGAACAAGGATGCTACCTCCTATTTGTAAGTGGATGTCAGGCCTAATTAAAAAAACAATCAGAAAGAGCCAGATGATCCCCCCTCAAGAGCAGCGTGAGAGGAGTATTGGTAATGTTATTGAATTAACTCCATCCTGAAGTTTGTGTATGCAATTACCCATGTAAGTAAAACCTGAAAGTGCCTCCTTCTGGCATGTTCTCCCCAAACAAGGGAAAGGATTGCAGCTATTGGAGTGGCCTGCAAAGACAGGGATGGATCTTTCAGGTAGCTGGAAGCTGTGCCAGTTAGTGTTTTACTGGTAGCTGCTGCTATATTTAGTTCCTCTTGGCCTCCCAGAGTGAGCACATTGAACCTGTCTAGATATGGAGATAGGCACAACACAACCAGCTCCTGCTTGCCAGCTTCTTGGGTTTATAGTTGTTGTTTTCAGCCTTGGTCCTTGCCATTCCTGTGCTGAGGGTAGAGGATAGTAAGATGAGGTGATGAGAACAAGAGCTGTTTCTGTAGTGTCCTGCTTGCAGGTGAAACCTGGGGTATTTTTTCAGAAAAAAAAGCTGCTTTCTGGAGGCTTTTCTTTTCCCATGACTTCAGCCTGTTGTGGTGGGTGTTGGGTGTGCAGAGCAGCAAACTTGCACTTCACAGGAGTCATTAGGTAACTTTTGTACCACAAACAAGCACACAGATACTTTCAGACACAAATTTCCTTTACTGTAAGAGGTTCCTGTCTTGAATAATTCTGACCTACCCATGTAATTAAATTGAGCTTTTTTTTTTTTTTTTCCTCCTGGAACTTAATTCTGGTTGCAGCTGTTGTGCAAGGTATAGATTTCTAGATTTGTGTCAGAAAACCATGACTTCAGACCACTGGGATTTTTGTGGGTGGGTGAAAGTGATAACAGATTAATGAGTTAGCATCTCCATCTGCCAGACTAAGCTGTATTCTTCATTGCAGATTTAATACAGCTGCTTTGAGCTGATCCTCTAGGAGGAAAGCACCCTTTACCTAGTCATAGCTGACCACTCATCTAAAAAAACAAGCTCTTACGGTGGCCTTTTGCAAGGCAGTGCCTTATGTATCATATTTGCTTTCCTTTTCCTGACCCAAGTGCCATGTTGAACTCCAAACGTGCAAGTGAGGAAAAGCAGTGTTCAGACGGAGAAATGCATGTCATCCTCTGAGGACCAGGTACAAGCCCTGAGTACTCACCAAACACATGGATCAGGTTTCTTGTCTGAAATTTGAGCTCACAGGTATTGCTGTGGCGCTTGCAAATCTCACCTCCCTTATGCTCTGCCTCCATGAGGAGATAAATGCTTTTATACTACACATTTTAATTTCCCTCAGCCCTCACATACCAGAGGAAGGTGCCTGGCAGGCAATAGCTCCTGTGACAGGGTACGTGCTTTCTCAGATTGCACTTGGCTCAAATCTCTGTCGCTGCAAGGGGCAGCCTTCAAGTCCAGCTGTGAGCAGAGCCAGGGTGAGGAATGAGATGACCTGATCAGGCAAAAGCTGCTGTGCATTAGCTGTAGCTGTTAGCTTTTCTGTTCCCTCCTGTGAGCTCTGAAAGTTAAATGGGAATGAAGTAGCTGCTGAATAAGAGGCATGTTATCCTCCGCCTGCTTCCGTTTATATGTAGCAAGTTGCCATGGCAAAAACACCAATCAATTATTGTTATTTTGAAATCAAGGATTATTCTCCAGCTCTTTTTAATAGAAATGGGTGTCTGTTATCTCCTCTGCCCAGAAAGTATCTGTGAAAGGCAGTGTTGATGTTGGTGTGTGTGTTGTGTGTGTGCCTGCACATACACCCTTCCCTGCTGCTCCTCTGTGCCCTTTCTCTCATTTTTTTCATTGCCTGGGAGGCTGGATAAACAGCCTCGACCTTGAGAAGCCTGAAGGCACCGGGGAATTGGAGGGTGAGAGGGAAAGGCTGGCTTGGCTGATTTGGCCATGTAAAACTGAAAGGTATTTACTCATCTCATGGAGTGGGCTGTTCTTGTATGTCATGAGTTGTGCAACTGCACAACAGAGGTCCTCTGACTTGTCTCCCACATGAGCTTGTTACACCTGCTTCTCAGGAAGATGCAAAATTCCCATAATTTGTCTGTACATGTTACTCCAGATTGCTTTCTGCTCAGAGTTCCTCCAGGTTTCTGCCTAGAGTACCCTGGGCCTTTCTTGCCGCTTTCTGTGGGTCTGATGACAGATGCTGGCCTTGAAGTTTGGACTGGACAGTTCCTCTGAAGCACTTCACATCACCATGGAGAAGTGAAAGCGAGCAATGCAATTACCAGGAAAGCTGCTGGAGTCCTTGGACTTGCAAGCTGGGCCATGTAGAGATGGAGAGAGATCTTATTTTCTTTATATTATAGCATTAGTGACACCAAGTGTTTTGTTCTGATGCTTAGTGAAGAATGACAAGAAGCTAGAAGATCCTGAAAGTTTTTAAAGTGTTCCCTGTGGTTTAGAAATCCTGCCTTACAGGAAGATGTTAAAGCTAAATCTTTAAGGAGAAATGTTATGAGATCACTTGATGAGTCTGTAAATGTGCACCTTCAGAGATGTATGTAACATCTTAAATGAAACAGATAAGACAGTATTAAAAGTCAAAAAGGCAAAGCTTGTTGAAAATCGGTGCTTTGAGTCAGCCTGGAGCTTTTGGATCAAGCTGGTATCTTGATTGAGGAGGAAGGAGGGAGATTTTACGCTTAGTTGTAAACAGAATTTTGTATATAGGGAGTAGATGCTTTTATAGGAATACCTACTTTAATGGTCACTCCATTCTGGGTTGAAGTCTATTGCTTTTTAACATCATTACAATCCATAGCCCCACCGTTTCAAGCTGTGCTTCAGCTAGATTGTCCAGGCTAAGCCAAACTAGGTGTGAACAGACGTGGCTGGCAGCCAAGGAGCCGAGGAACTGTGAGAAGTGGTAGCCTGGATCCAATAGGTAGTGCTCTCCTGGGGATCGTGTGCTGTGTTAATTAGCACTACCAGGGGAGAGACAACCTTGGAACTTGTGCGGTTCAAAGGCCACAGTACAAATAAAAAAGAAAAAAAAAACACTATAGAGTCATTAGATGAAATGGCACCAATGGGGCAGAAAGTCCCTGGCCCGTGCGGAGCAGCGTGCAGGAGGAACGTGCCTGCCCTGTCTGCTTCCCTTGTGTTCCACCTGGGAACAGCACAGGTCTAGATGGACACCACATTGAGTCACACTCATTTTGCTGGTAGACAAAACTAGCACCATCTGGATATTCAGGAATAAGAGATCTGTATGAAAAGGGCTGGAGAGGTAATCACTGCATCTAGAATGCTGCTTTGGCAGCCTTTGTTTTGGCTCAGAGGTTGTTAAATGGCTGTTGTTCCAGGTTGAAGGTCATTTCTGTGCATATATACTCAGAGGCTGTGCTGTAAACCAGGTTTCCTTGATTTCTCCTGCCACTGAATGTGGATATGAGCATGTGGGAAGGTCCTGCTGTGGGTTCTTCTCTGTGTGTTTCTGTTTGTGACTCTCCACTTAGCACTGAATACAGATGTTTATGCATATACTTAGAAAAGGCTGCTCTGGAAATAAACTCCTCTTTGCAGCACTCCACCTCCTGCTTCATATTTTAGGATTCTCTGTTCTCTCATAGTAATTTTCCAAGTGGATTATTGCAGGCATCCACATCAGTAAAATACAGTGAGATGTTACTGTCATCTTCTGAGACACTCCAGCACTCCACCCCACTGCTTATCAACCCACGCTCCAGTAATCCTAATAGCTGTGTCATAGCAAGATTAACAGAAAATCCAGGCAAATATTTATTGTTCCTTTCAGGGCATGTATTAATCTGAGAATGTGAAGTGGGGTAGATGCTTGGTGAGGAGAGATTTGGAACCTTGCTCAGGTGGACTGAGAAGTGGTTCTGCTTGGCTAGGGAAGCTGCTGCTGCCCTGGGGGAGAGATGTGGGGCAGGTGATGACACTGCAGTGTTAGTGAATGTGCAGGGGGGGGGACAGGGACCAGGCAGCCTGGGTGTGTGACATCCCCCGGGTGGGGATGGGGAGAGGAGCAGCTACAGCTTGAAGAGGAGGGACAAGGAGCAGTGTCTCAGTTGCCCTTGATGCCATAGCAGCATCACAGCAACTCGGTAGTGAAAGGAGAAAAAACACAAAGGCAAAGCAGAGGAGGAGCAGCTTGAGGCTGAAATAAAGAAGCAGAAGAGCTGTACAGCAAGGTGGCATCTAGAAAATGCCTCGGCAGAGAGTATTGCTTGGGAGGTGATGGTTTTAATAATGGTTAAGATTGATTCCTTTTTGTCTGCGGGGCCATGCAGCTTTCTGAAGACTGGGGAGTGACACGAGGGAACTAATGAAGTTAAGGCTTCCTCCCCCAGAGCACAGCTAGTTCCGTGATGGTCGGGTGCCAGACTCCAGTCTAGCTAATGGTAAGGATACTTTCCTAGTTTTAAAACTCTGTGCTCATAAAAAGGTCTAAAGTAAGATTTTAAAAGCCTCCTGTCAGCATTGACCAGAACCATGCACTCAGCAGCTGCTGTGGAGGAAAACCTCAGGCAGAGACCAATCTCCAAAGGCAAGAACTGGAAAAAGAGACTCTTTCTGGCTCTAAACTCTAGGAGATATTTGTAATATTACTCGTGTGCTATAGGCAAAGAATGCTTTGTGCCTGGTACGGCCGTGGTAATCATTAATGCTTATAAATATTACCCTTCTTTCCCAGAGAGAGGAAAAAAACAAGATTCCTTGTAGTTGATGTGATTTTGTGCCGTTTTATTCTGAATCAGCTGCAGAGCTGTGACACCAGAGGGAGCAAGTGAGCCTTAAATAGTTGCTTTCAACAAAAACCAGCAGCAAATAATCACAGCCTTTGCAAGAGGTAAATTAAAACCATCTCCAGCCTGGGAAACATGCACAGCTCAGCATCTTTCCTCCATAAGTGTTTCCCTGCTGTTTAATCTCTGTAACCCCTTCGGAGCCCAGCAGCCATGCCCTTCCCCGCTAGCAGGGAGCCACCTCCTTGTTGCTCTCTCAGACCTCACTGGCCTGAAAAAGCCAACAAAGGGTTGGTTTGAAACCAATCTGGCCTTCCTTCTTGGCACTGGGCAGCCTGACATCCCTCTGAAGCGGCTGTTAGGACTGGAGCAGCAGATTTAGTAATTTCCTCAGCATCTCTCAGGAGTTTCTATTGCTAACACACCATTTTAGCTTCAGGGGGAGGTTGGCCTCCCTGTCTTCTGTCGCCTCCTTCAGACATGGGGGCTGTCCAGTCTTTGCACACTCATCAGGAGCAGGGAAGTAGCTGGAAGTGTGAGTTTTTTAACGTTTGTGTTATCAAAGTCCAGTCCCAGCCAGATGATGTGCTTTCTCACCCCTCCTCAGGAGCATTGCATCCTTGTCTGCACAGAGACACTATGAGGCAAAGGTGGGATTTTGCTCAGAGGAAGCTGAGCACAAGCTGCCATAAGAGGGCTCCAGAGCCCTGTTCTTGAGTACACTCCTTTGTGGAGCAGTCTTCCCCTTTTTCTTTACCAGGATGTCCGTGCTGCCTGAGCAAAACCCTCTTACACCTGCTCTGAATATGTATTTTTTTTCCTAGTCTTGCCCAGCTGGTTGATGATCAGGTTGGTATGAACCTCATCTCTTCAGTTTTACCAATACACTCGTACATGCTACAAAAATGCCTTGTGCTGACAAACCTTGTTCCTTTGAATAGAGAAATTTGACTTAATAAGACTCCTTCCCTTCTCCTCTTGCAACTCTACCCCATAGCAGGGGCTGTGTCAGTACAGCTGCAGGGAGGGGAGGCCTGAGACCGCTAAGAGAGGCACCTTTCATCTGTATGCAGTGAGCTCTGTGTGCCCATCTGGTAACAAACACAATGAGCCTTGGGGATGGGGCTTGGGGCAGGGGAGGGAGTTGTGTTGCCATGACAATGCAAATTGTAATAGATGACTCTTCAGATAAAAGCATCACGTTTTTTCCAAGAAGGGGAAAAAAAAAAAAAAAAGTGGTGTAAAATAATAGCAGTTGAAATAGGGTGTGAAGTTGAGCTTCAAGTAGATGTGGCTTGTTAAGAAAACGTGGGGCTGTAGCTGCTGCTTCTGGAAATGTTCTTCCCCTTGTGGTGTTGAGGGAAATCGTGCAGGAGCCAAGCATCCTATGAGTAAGTGTCCAGCAAGTTTTCCATACAAATATCTGGATGTGTAGTAATGAGTTCCAGTAATAGCTGAGTGCTGACTGTCACTATGGGAGATGCTGGAGAAGGACCATGGGCTGCCATCGTGCTGTCAGGGCTGCTGTCTGGGGCCATCAGGCACACTGCCAGTGGCCAACTAGTTATATTCCTGTTGTGCCTAGAGCCTGGCTTTGTTTTCAGATTTGAATCATAGACTAGTTTGGGTTGGAAGAGTCCTTAGAGATCATCTGGTTCCAACCCCCCTGCATGGGCAGAGACACATCCCACCAGACCAGGTTGCTCCAAGCCCCATCCAACCTGGCCTTGAACACTTCCAGGGATGGGGCAGCCACAGCTTCCCTGGACAACCTGCTCCAGTGTCTCAGCACCCTCACACCCAAGAATTTCTTCCTAATGTCTAACCTAAATCTCCCCCTTCCAGTTTTAATCCATGATCCCTCATCTTCTCACTACAAGCCCTTGTAAAAAGTTGCTCCCCAGCTTTGGACAGTGTAAGATCTGTTTCTGTTTCATCTGGCACCTAACTGTAACCTTGTCCCTTTTTAGCATAGACTCTAAAGACCACAGTAAAACAGGACTTTTTTAAAAAAAACAAAACTGTCATTCTCCCCAGACTGTTCACAAGGAGAAACTAAACTTATCCAGTTGCCTGTAATTCAATATGTGTGATGATTGCACTGGTGTCACAGCCTGTTGGGTCTTGTTAAGCACAAATAGAAATTCCCAGGAAGGATGGGATAATTAGAAGCAATCCAGTGATTCTTGTGACTGTATAAAAATAACAGGGCTTTTTAAAGATGAGTTATTTTTAGCAGCCACATGTCAAAAAATTTTGTGAGGTTTTGCATCTGAAAACGATAAAATGAGGTATTGTACCTGGGCTTTTTTTCTTCTTTTTTTTTCTTCTTTTTTGTTTGGTTTGGTTTTTTTCCCCTCTCTAAGTGTGGTGAGGATCTTGCTTCATAAAACAAATTGGCTTTGGAAGTTGTTGAAGTAGCTAACACAGCCCACTGGGTTGCTTACAAGGGGACATCAACATCAGGTTCAGC
>NW_009952597.1:1273492-1278446 GCF_000747805.2 Chaetura pelagica | reverse complement strand
CACTTAGTGGGGAGTGAAGATCTGATTGAAGAGGAATGCATTTCAGACAATACACCCAAAGAAACCTTGCAGCCTGAAGCTGTCTGATGTCTATCTGATCTGTGTTTAATTTTGGTGTTTCATTGTGTCTCAGGGACAGTAACGTTCTGTTTGCCTGTCCTGTCATGAGACCCTCCTGTAAGACAGGGTGTTTCTCAGGCTTGTTCTGTAAGGCTGCTTTTCCAAGGGAGGGGTTCCAGATTAGCAGCCAAAACCAAAAATGGAAGTTTTCTGTTCTGGTGTATCCTCTTTTCCACTCCTGGAAAGTCAAGTAGTAGTGTTTATATTTTTAGAAATTGGTGGAGAGGGTTGAGGGTCTCGGTATCTACTCACTCTGGCTGCCAAGCAGCATCCAGCCCACCACACCAAACCAGTTCACAACAATACTCTGCTGTAGTGTGTCTGTTACTAAAGGTTAAGCTTTTGCACCTGAGCAAGGCCAAATGAAATTCCAGATAAATTCTGGAAGTGACCTTGGCTGATTTGCTGGTGGGACTTTGGCTGGAGAACAATTGGAAGTATTCGGGAGATGCCCAGAGTGAAGCAGCTTGTCCTAAGGTCTGATATGAGACACAGAAATGTTTCCTTTGGCAGAAAAGGGAAGGGCACAAATCCTTTAGTGTTGTCTGGCTCCCTTCTTGCTGGAAGTCTTCTGGTTGGTGCTGGGGAGAGGGGAACCACCAGTCATGCTTGTGAGAACCACAGTAGTGAAGAAATTTGGAGACATTGTGAGTACAAAGCAGTGATTCTCTGACTTTCTCTAAAATGCCTTTTTAACATGAAGTTCTGATTATGTAGTTTCCTCAGTATTAGCAACCCCTCCCCCCAGAAAAATCTCCAGTTGATGATGCCTTGGAATCTTAACGTGCCTGATGAACCTTACACTTTTTTGCCCCAAATGCCACTGTGAAGACATCATCTCCCTTATTAAGACTTGACTAAATGAAACTCAGGTTCATTTTTACTTCTGGAGTCATAATCAGTTTTGTGGTTTCCACCCAATACTGCTGCATTGGTTTATGTCATTCTGAAAGTGAAACTAGGGCCAAACAACAAATGAAATTGTTCTGTCAGCTTTTGCTGTTGATGCATCTGAAATGCAAGGTGGACAGTGCTGATGGCAACCAGCCAGGGATTTTAAGGGCAGGGTCATCTTGCCTTCTTGTTTAAGTGGGTGTCAGTATGGCTGTGTTTAATGGCATAAAGTTAAGAGAATACTTTTTAAAAAGCATAAAAGCAAAGTTACTGTTCCTAAAAAAAAAAAAAAATGCTTCTAACTGCTCTTCCTTCTGGACTGAACGTGTCTGCATTGAAGCTCAGGAGTTTGGGATAGGATTTGGTGGAAGAAGCATAGGGATTTGCTAAGCAAACATACTATAGCTAAAAGGGCAAATGCCTTCCTGATTTAATTGAAATTCTCAGCTGGTTAAACATTGTTTTCCAGCAGAAGCACAACTTGGTTGCATGGAAAGGAGTATATTGGGTCACCCAGTAAGATGTGGCATCCCATATAGGAAGTGTCCTCACAGAGGTTTCCTGGACCATGCACAGGAGCCCGGGATGGGAGCTCCCTGACTCTGCCTATTTGCTGCTGTCTTTTGTTTTGTTTCCCTCTCCTTTGGTTTTCTTTGAAAACTAAATGTTTGCGCTCCTCCACAGTCTGGTGTTGGTGCCCATCTACATCCCTAGCAAAAGTGGGAGAAAATCCCTTTAATCCTTATGGGATGGGGGGGCAGGACATTGGTGGCCACTGGTGTTTCCGGAGTTTTAAGGAAGTCACTGAAGTTCCTCCTCGGTGACTCTCCTCAGCAGAAATGTGACAGATGGGTCTTTTCCTTTTATGGCCAGTAATGCTGGTTTCCCTTTGCAATGAATCCTAGGTAAGAAGGGGAAGGGAGAAGTTGGGCAGGGGGAAGGGGCTGGTCTTCCCAGCTTCGAATGGGTGGTGGGGATGTGATTTGCGACATAGTAAATTCTAGGCTAAAATAAACCAAGTTACAACATCTGCCCAGAGGTGCTGGTTTTGTTTGCTTGAGGGGAGCCTTAGGTTTCCAGTCCTGTTGCTTAAGGCAGCAATTAGGGCTTGTGACTCAGTTTCATGGGAAGAAGTTGATCTGGTCCAAACCCAGGATGGTTTTCAGATAGTCTGATTGAATATAGATAAATCTGATTGAATCTGGATAAGCATAGGAAGAAAATACTCACTTCTTCTTGACAATCACCTTCAGTCTTTCAGGATTAGCAAAATGTCATGGCCTCCTAAGGATGTTTCAGAATATTTTTCTTCCTTGACCCTAAAGAGCCATTTTCCACAGCAGTTCATGTGGTCTTTGTGCCTGACACTTGGCACTGACTTCATTCATTAGCTGAGAACAGGTAATGTCCCTCTGGGTGGTAATTGCTGATGGTGTTGGTAAGCCAAAAGCCAGCTTTGTCAGCCAATAATGTCTTTTACAAATCATCAGTGGCTGCAAAAGGTTTAATGAATTTGAACCTAAAAAGTCTTTTTCTAATAAAGTGAATCTCATGCTTCTTCCTACAAAGTGCTTCATATCCTGTTGCATGATGTTCATGCAAATAGATTGTTTGGCATTCGGTTAAGCAACTTCATTTTCAAGTGCACAGCTTATGTTTCTTCCCTGCAAAACCTGCTGGCTGCCAGTTCAGTTTCAATTCTTATTCAGCACTTCAGCTCTGAAACTGGGGGGGGGGAGGAAGACTAACTGATCTGGAGAATGTTGTGATGTTCCTGGGACTGTCCAGTGACCCTCCTTGGCTTCCAGTAGCTGCTGACCTAAACAAAAAGGTTCATTTTTGGGCTTCCCCTCTTCTTCCTCTGGCAGGCAACTGAAAAATTGTTCTTACCCTGCCCCAATTGGTTGTTATTTCCCTACTTGCACGTTTGAACAAATGAGTCAGACATTTGAAGTGAAAGTGGTGAACATGGGCTCACAAAACCATCTCAGGGCATTATGGACCTTGTGTTTAATTCCAGCTGCTTCTCATTAGCTCACCACTTCCAGCTGCTGGTGTACACTGGGGGCTTGTCTTTCAGACAAGAGTGTTTTGAAGATCTCCATTCTTTGGTGGTTGACTGCAGGAAGGACAGTGGGATTTCCTGACATGGAGAGACTTCCCCAGGGTTACTAAGTGGTCGGTAAAAGCTAGATGCTTCCCCCATTTTGGGGAGGCACTTTGGAAATGGTTTTCAGTAGCATCTGTTCAGCTCTGGTGTTTTTGTGATCGTGCTTTTCCCCCCTCCTCCCTTCCTCTCCTTGTCTTTACAGTAGAGGACCTGGAAAAATGAGAACAGGATCTGTAAGCAGCTCTGGGGCTGGGGAAATAGCTGAAACCAGCCCTGTTTCTAAATACTTTACTTGTGCTGCCAAAATCGTTGATTTAATCTTTCTGTATCCCACACTCTGCATTTTTGTCTGTTGTTTGTGCCCCTCTGAGGGTATCGTACTTAATCCTTGCAGAGGAACTGCTTGTACAGCATAACTTAATAAGCTATGCTTTTAGTAATGTGACCCCCAAAGCACCTGTCCTGATCCTTACCTACCTTCAATCACAACAAACCACTCCCTGCATGGACTTCTTTTTAAGTTTTTCTTACTGTATGGGTTGTAGAAGGAGGGTGATGGTCTGCATGCAGTAAAGGTGACCAGTGGACCCCCGTCTTGCAACAGGAGCAGTGTTCTTCAGTGGCCGAGGTTGGTAGGATGGCTTTCCTTCTGAACCAGCCAGGATCCTCCTCTCAAAACTGAATTGAGGTCAGTGGTACAACACAGAATCATAAACTGATTTGGGTTGGAAGGAACCTAAGAGATCATTGAGTTCCAACCCTCCTGCATGGGCAGGGACACCTCCCACTAGACCAGGTTTCTCCAAGCCCCATCCAACCTGGTCTTGAACCTCCAGGGATGAGGCTTCCACAGCTTCCCTGGACAACCTTCTCCAGTGTCTCACCACCCTCACACTGAATAATTTCCTTCTAATGTCTAACCTAAATCTCCCTTCTTCCAGTTGTAATTCATTCCCCCTTGATTAAATATTCTGGTTTGTTTTGCTGTTGCGGTTGGGTCGTGGCAGGAATGACAACTGGGTCTCAGACACATCCCTGGAGATGAGGGGGCTTGAGCTTTTGTATTTTTGGGCTTTTACATAAAACAGGCTTTGCAACATCCCTGGACAAGTCATGCGATGCAAATAGTTGAACAGTGCTCTTAATTAAACTTGCTGGGTGCTCTGCTGAAGGAGGGGGGAAGAGGGGAACCAGAACTTCTGAGGAGTGTGTGTGAGAATAACAGGAGGGGAACTGTTTGCCGTGGGATTTCACAACACCCAGGGTTGCAGTGACTTCTTCCTGTCTCACTTGTGTTGTGATGGGCCCTCATCTGCACGGCGCTGGCTCCTCACAGATGTTTCAGTGTTAAATGTGTTGGTTTTGGCCTGGTTTTCCCTGCCTCTTGCCTGGTCTCACATGATAGTGCAGAAGTGAGTCCATCTTGCTGGATTACCAGCTTTCCTTTCCAGGTGGAGTGGCTCTCCTTGGAATTGCTAATTCAGTTTAGCTTCGATGTCTGCAGATCCAAGATGGTTCTCCTCCTATTTCAGTGTGTTTCCAAGCCCCACATTTTTTTCTGTGTCTACTTAAAAAAAAAAAAAAAATTGCAAGGGACTATGTGACTTAAATGAACATTAAATTACAGATTAAACAACTCATCTAATTAGAAGACAAATGTGCCCTGAGTTACCCTTGTTTGGCAGGATACTGCAGCACTGCTGTTATTAAGTTGCCCATCCTCCCTCAGGAGTTAAGGCAGCTGATCAGCTTTGGTCAAGATTAGACTGGCCTGGGGATAAGCAGGCACTTGGAGCAATGGCCTTGGATTGCTGTATCCCCTCTGCCATG
>NW_009952597.1:1261060-1273447 GCF_000747805.2 Chaetura pelagica | reverse complement strand
TCAAGGCTGAGATGGTCCTGCCTGCAAAATGCCCCTATTCCTTCACATGCTGCTGGTGCACAGGGATGTGACCTGGCCAGGGCTGAAGCTGGTGTTTTTCCCCACTGCATGGTGTGCTGTGGCTAGGAGACACTTCTGATTGCTGCAGTCTCTGCCTGATGGCTTTGGACATCACTTTTCTCTCTGCATCTCCTTCCCAGTGTCCTCCCTCCCTGCAGCCCTGGGCAGGCACATGGCATCTGTTGAAGCCTTGGGGCCAAGCAGCCTTAGCAGGGCTTGAGAAACCACCCCCAAGTTGCAGTTTTGCTTCTTTGCCACCTCCACACCAAACAGAAACCCAGGCCCAGCTGGTGTTAGACTGGGCCCGTGGGTGCTTTAGGTACAGGAGAGAATGGAAAGCTCCATTCCATGTGGGCTCTGAAAGAGGAATCGGTGAGTCGCTGGTGCGTCTATTTCCCTGATTAGTGTTCAGTATTTTGCTTTATTTAGGTGCATGTTCATTTGCTTGATATCTCTTCTGTTATTATCATAATATTTATGTATTTATTTTGAAAAGGCATCTCAGTAGCTTTTGTGGTGTGGGAAGAAATGCAGTGCCTGTCTGCACTGGAGCTTCAGGTGTCATCTCCTCCATCTCCAAACCATCTCCGTGGTTTCAGCTTTTCAAAGTGTGGCCTGGCCAGGCAGTCTCAGCTTGCTTCTGGTACAGGCTTTGGTTCCACCACGAGCTTCTTTTAGCCTAGCAAATGAGCTGCAGATGACTCACTGTCACGTTGGGGAGTTTGGAAGATGGAGGTTAGCAGTTCAGAGGGCTGTTTTCAGTGTATCTGCCATAAATACTGTAGCTATAAATACTGTAGCTCCAAGGTCAGCTGCTCAGCTCAGGGCCTGCAAGGCACAGAGAGAGCCCTTGTGGGAGCAGCAGGTAAGAGGTACCTCTGCCTCACAGGCACTGAAATGATAAAGCATCTGAACTTCTGAGATTTCAAGGAGGGCAGGTATCACTTTGCTTTAGTTTTTCTTTATCCTTGCTTAGTACCCCAACATTTTTTACATATTTTTGGTTTACTATGGCCAGTTGAAAGCTAGGAGCATCTTACTTTGGGGTTTTCCACTCTGGGTTTATTTCCCCAGCAGAGCAAGCTGTACTTGCCCAGTTTCTGGGGGTGAATTTGTACCTATACTAAAGCTATTTTCCAGCACAGCTGCTCTGCTCAGTTCACCTTTTCTTATCCCTTGCAGGTGTTACAACAACCTGGAGCATTAACTTCTGCTGTGGGTAGAGACTACAGTTTAAAAAGCTCAAAATTGGAAACACAGTGTGTTAATGCTGCTAAATTACCATGAAAATTGCCATATTGCAGAGGCTCATTAGAAGTAGTTGTAGGTGTGTTACATAAACCTGGGTCTCCACGCAACTGTTGATGGAGGAGAGGACATCTGTAACAGGGCTCCTCATGTGAGCCTTTCATAATACAACAAAATCTGGGAAGACAGCAGGGGGAGAGAGAACCACAAGAAAAATAGGGCAGATCCAGAGGAGGCTTTCTCCAGTTTCTGGCACTGAAAGCCCTAGGTAGGGATTGGTGTCTGGGGTGGGGTGATGGGGATTTGTTTATCACATAGTGGTGGAAGAGGGAAGTTTCAAAATTAACTTCAGCAATTGTTCCTCCTCAGAGTCTCACAATGCATCATTAGCAGGTACCTCTGCAAATAAGATACCTTCTTGATGTTGCTGCAACCTCTTGAGTGACCTTCCACAGTTATCTTTTAAAAAATCGGGGGTGCTTGTCTTGAAATCTAAATCTGTTCTTCTCTGAAGGTCTCTATTGTTTCCACCAATTACTTGCCCTTCTAGATTTCATCAGTAGAGTTCCAGCTGGTGGAAGGAGCATCCCATTTTGTGCAAGGGTGTGTGTGGGATTAGATGGATAACCTCTTAGATCTCTCTTAGATCTCCTCTGCTGAATGAGATAAGACTATCTGCACTGGGGGGAGATGTAGGAGGGTCAGCTGCTGAGGGCTTTGAACTAGTCTGATAGTATTTCATTATTTACATTGGCTGGGAAGGCATTTAGCTAATATCTGTAATCCGTCCAGCAGATCTAGAAGCTGTGGCTGACTACAGATGTGTTTCTAGGAGCATGTACTGAATTTCTCTGAATTTTCTGTCCTAGGAAGGAGGAATATGACTTCAGGTATGCTGATTTAGACATCTTTAGTGTGAGGTCACAGGTTATACTTAACCTGCCTTGATAAAGTGGCAGTGGTGGTTTCCTCTACCTGCCTTGCAGGCTGACTCAGGTTGGTGGGTGACCACCTGTGGGTAGGTCATGAAGCCAATCCACCCTGGCTGTATCCAAACTTCCTGCTCTGCTGACATGGAGAGGTGCTGTGTGCCACTCCAGTGTGCTCAGGACAGGGGACTAGCTTCTGAAAAGAGTTATATTAGGAGGGAAAGTTTTATCCTTAGGAGAAACACTTGTTGCTTATTTTTGGGGAAAGGATCCTGGTGTGATGGATGTGTGATGCAAATGCTCCAGTGCCCTTTTACACAGCCACCCTACTGCCTCCAGCTCCTGATAGGTTCCTGACACCTCTGGAGCTTCAGAGGAAGTAGCTTTGAAACAAAAATACTTCTTTCAAAACATTCCCCATCATGAAAAAAAACTTCCAAGTTTTGTGTAACTTGAAATCATGATCCTTGTCAGTGAAGAGCTGTTTCTCTTGCTCTGGTCCATGAACATGAGATCAGTGAGCAGTTGTGTGTGCTAGCATGGTTTCCACCTCTGACCAGCTGTAGGGTGATACTGGTGAGCAGCACTTCTCGTATGAAGCTGCAGATATTTTTGCTCTGTAGGTCTCTAACCACATCACCTAAACCAGCAGCTGATCTGACCTTTTAAAGTCAAGCTCTGAGGAGGGGAAAAGCTTGCTTTGGTTTGGTGTGCGTGTTTCGGGAACTTGTGAATGACAGATATGAGACAGTCTTACTGACTTAGGCAAGCGTGGGGGGTGGGGAGTTACCAGATGTTTCTGGTTCTTGGATTCTAAGGCAAATGACCCAAAGCTCTCTGGGAAATGGCCTGCTGGTGGGTTTCTGGAAGCCAAAAGTCATCGTGTATCTCCAGGGTCTTAAAGATGGGGAGGGAGTACAACATGCTGAATTTAACAAGAACGTGCAGAGAAGGAGCCATTGGTTAGGGTCTTCATTTTTTGCAATGGGGCTTAATATATGGCCATAGAAGCTTTAACCAACCCTCCTGATGGGTGCTGGTATAAAGGCAGATTTATTATCCACCTTTTAACTCTCCCTCACGTGTGAGTCTCTGTGTCTACACCCTGGCACGTTCTTACAGCCTAGTCCAAGGCTTGTGCCTTTCCTTCATTTCTCCCTGGAACCTCACCCCTCCCAGAATAAATCATGGTCGTGCTACGGAGAGAAGAGATCAGGGTTGTTGGTTTGGGGTTTGTTGCTGAGTTTCTCGTAGCTGCTCGTCTCTTCCTCCCTCCCACCCCCGGACCTGCAGCTGCTGGCCGGGGAACAGCCTTGCTCGGGCACCGGAGCCCCAAACCCACCCAGCACCCGTGTCCTCCGAGCCCCTTGCCCCTCACCCATCCCAGGCACAGTGTTTGTTTCCCCACGCTTATCATGGATGATGTGCATTTGGGGTCGGTACCTGCAGCCCATCTCGCCGGTTACACGCGGTGATGCTGGCGTGTCCAGGGCTGGAGAGCTGGAAGGAGCATTCTCTGTGTGGGTCAGTTGGGTACCTGCAGAGCTGGAGTCCCACTTCCCTGTGCTGGGCTTTTGTACATATCTGAAGAGGCATCTTCACCAAAATCGATTGTCTGGGGCTGCATTATAGCCTCTTTATCTTAGCATCTGGGCCTGTTTCTGGGTGATCTTCCCTAGGTGTTCCTGCTTCAGCAGAGGGGTTGGACTGGATGATCTGCAGAGGTTCCTTCCAAGCCCTGTGATTCTGTGATTATTGTATAGGAAATCCCAGAAACAGCCCCAAAGGAGTTTGCTTATGAGAGCTTATCCATCTGTAAAGGTTGTATTAATTTCATTCATTTTTAGTCAAGATTTGTGCAGCTTTATGGACAGTGGGGACTTTGAGGGGTGGGGGGAAACTGTGTGGTTCTTTGTTTTCCCATTAACTTGTCTGGTTGGGAATTGCAGCCCTTTAATTAAACCAGCGCAGTATGGACTGGCCCTGAGGTGCTGTTCTAAGATGATTGCAGTCACATCTGCTTTGGGGTAAAACTTGGCCTGGTTGAGGTTTGCCTGCACTATTGTGTGTCTGAAAGCAGGAAGAAGGAGAGAATCAATCACCGGGGCTCCGTTCCAGGAAGCATGGAAGGGATACATGGTGTGTTTTACCTCCTTCTCACTCCTAGCAGGGAGCTCAGCAGCAAATGTCCCTAAGTGTGGCCTGGGCAGAGACCCTGGAGTATGGCCTGGGAGGAAGGAGACCCCAGATTGTGCAGCTTTGCCCTTCCTGGGGGACACGGGGAGTCACACAGTGCAGCAGCAGAAGGATTTAATTAACCAGCATATGGAGAGTTAAGGCAAGAGCTGAGATCTGCTCACAGCCACCACTGAGAGCTGGAGGGTGGCGATGACAGCCCAGTCCACAGCCTGGTGGTGTTTAAGTTGTGCTTCCCCTCCTCCCTTTGCATTTTGCTCCATCAGTAAATGGCTTCATGTGAACTCCTCCAGAAGAAGCGGGCATGCAGGAATGTCGTGGGCAGTCGGTCTGTGATCTGGGTGTATCATCTGATGTTTTTGTCCATGTGGCATTTGTTTGGGTGGAAACCAGGAAAACTAGTGCCTCTACATTGCTGGCAGTGCATCCTATCAGCCTGCTGTAGCCAGAAGGACACAGACTGGCAAGGAGAAGCTGATTATTTGGGGTTTTCCCTCCTCCCGATATGTGGGCTGGACCTTCAGGAGTTGTTTTTAGCAGACAGTGGAATGAGAAAAAAAACTTTTAGGCTGTGTTTTAAAAACTGCGGCATCCAGTGCAAGAACCAGAAGTGCTGAGGAAGGTGATAAGTTCCCATGAAATGCTCCCTTCTACCTTCATTAGGTGCTGGGGCAATTAACAAAGACATTGTCTTGGGTTGTGATGCCTGTGCTGAAATCACGGGCTGGCCCTGAGCACAGAAAGCTGCGTATCCGCACGGCTGACCCTGGGAACAAGGGATCTTCCTGAACCCAAACATGTTTGTGTTAATCCTGGCTGCTTCCTGGCAGGCAGAGAGAGGAAACGGAGCCACTACCTCTGACAGATGTACAGCGAGGAGATTACAGTGTGTGATTAAACACCCTCTCCATCACATCCTCCTCCCTGCCGTCCCAGCCCGGAGCATTAATGGACTGTCCCAGGCTGCCTGCCAAGCTCGGGCAGATGTAACAGGCAGCAGATACTTAATCTGCATCCGTGCCTGATTTGGATCCCTCTGTTAATGCCAAGGCTTCTGCAAACACCCTCCTCCCTGAAAGCATGAGCTGTGTTAGTTCTGCCTGCCTGCCTGGGGAAAGGCAAGAGAAATACAAGGAGTTCCCACCATCCACAAATCATTAATTTAACTGAAAAGCTGTTAAAACTACAACATGACATGCTTTCCTACATCCCTATGTGAGTTGGCCAGGGTTTGCTAGTGGACAAAGTGCTGGAGGAGGGGTTGGGCAGGGTCTTGATTTTGGTGGATTGTTGGGTTTGGAGTAGAAAATTTGGGGGCTGGGGAAGGACTCGTTCCCTCTTGGTGTGGGTTTAGGTGCTGATTATATTGCAGGAGCCAGTCTTGGTGCCAAGTATCCTGCTGTGTGTTTAGGTTAATTAATATGGTAATGGCAGAGTATGTTTCTTTATCAAACGAAAAGCTGTTCCTAAAATAAAAGAGCTCCCTGTGGAAACTTTAGAGATCAGAATTGTCAACACGTGAGATGTGCAAAACCCTCAGCACCGAGTTAATTGGGTTGAAATAAGAGTAAGAATTTGAAAAAATCATTGTTCTTTTTTTGGGTGAGAGCTGTGACCTCAGTTATGGCTCTGGAGCCTTTGAACCATGGGCTTTGTCCCTGTTTTTGTGCAAAGGGGTCGGACACGGGCTCTTGTAGCTGCCAACAATGTGCCATTGTCTTGGGTAGAATAAGGGGAGAAGTTGCCTTGGGTTCTGCTCATGGCACGTGTTGTCCATTTGTCCCCTGCCTCTGCTTTGGAGAGGATGTGGCTTGGTCAGAAGCAGTGAGAGGTGACAGTTGGAGTTAAGAAGCTGTGGGGATGTCTCCTTCATGGGGTGCATTGGAACAGGCAGGCAGAGCTGCCTGTGGCTCCCTGTAGCTTGCAGCTCCCTGTGGCTTGGGAAGGATCCCAGGAATGTGCACAGCTGTGATGGCACTGGCTGTGCTGCAACCAGGGGAACACAGAGAACAGGATACCTCCTATCTCATGCCATCCCAATGCCTTTGGGAATCTGCATTGCTGTGCTTCTCCCCTTCCTCCTCACCAGCACAGGAATCCCTTGTCCTGGGTGTAGGAGACAACTGTTTGGCAAATACCATCAGCTCTCTCAAGGGAGAGTGTTGTTTTTCAATAGCTGCAGCGTGCAAAGCAAGGACGGTGGCAGTAACAAAAGGCAAAGGGATTGACTTGGTAGGAAAGTATAAGTGGCACCATCTGCTTCAGAAGGGCAGCCTTTCTAATTCAGCAGTGAAGGAGGTTCCTGGAGTTAAGTAAGTGGGAATGGTAGGCTCCTGGCTGGAAAGTGTGCCAACCCTTCTGGCAAAAAGCTGTTAAATCTTGCTGGCGTGTGAAAGTGGTTCTGTGTGGCTGGGCTCCAAAGTCTGTTTTTAACCCTTGATGTATGTTAACAAAAAAAAAGGCCTATAGCACTTTTGATCTTGGAATGGCATGTGGCTGGGTGTCAAGAATAAGAGGGAAAAGTGGGTCCTTATCGAGGTGCTTGAATGGTTCCAAGTCTGATTGTCCTGTGTCAGTAACAGCCAGACCTGGCCTGGCAGCAAATGCACACAAAATGGTGCTTTAGCAGGAAAACACAGGATGTAATGAATGATTCATGATGATCAATAGAACCCCAAGGCATTTATTGCCCCTTGGAACCAGTGTCTGTCTGCCAAAGAGTGCATTTGCAAGATGAGTGATTTGGGACACAGTCATGCTCTTGGCTCTCCTCATGCTACAGCCCTTACCTTGCACTCTGCAAACATGTCCAGCTCACCAGCCAGGATGAGGAGCCTTTAATTCTCCAGATGAAAGCATGAGCTGTTGCGCATCTCTCAGCAAGCACAACTACAAACAAGTCAACATTTTGCACCCTCTCCTAGGGGTGGCTTCCTTGGAAGCTTTGGTCTTCATCCTGTTTGTCTGATTTGCGATCAAAAGAGCGTTGCTGCCTACGTGTGTCTTCAAGCAGTTACTTCTATCATATCTCATATAAATGTCCCATTTCCTCATTAAAATAAAATTAAGGCTATGCCATCAGAAAAAAATCTCTTTTTGCAGTCGTTGTCTTTCACTAATAGTGGGACTAGAGCTGGGCAAAGCCCTTTTGGGACTTTGGTGTGGAGGGGAAGAGGATGCTTTGCAGCAGCCATATGGGTTTTCCTGCCAGGGGGAGAAAGTTGGATTTAAAAGCCTGATCCCCAGCCATCCTGAAGATGAAACAGTTGGATTGTGAAATGTGTACTTTTTCCAAGTTTGATTTGGATGTTTTTTAATCTTCCTTAAATTAAAGGAAAATCTCTTGTTTGACCCAAAACAAAATTATGTTTTCCTTGGCTAGTCAACTGAAAAAAATCAACTGTATTCCCAATGTTGGTCCAAGTTCCCTTGCCAATAGTGCCTCCACAGCTCTCTTGCTCCAGCAACTCTACCAGTCCCATCTTAGAGCCTCTTTGCTAATGAGTTTACAAGAACAGGAGACTTCAGTCACTTGCTCTACATTTAGTTGAGCTTTTCTGGTTAAATTCATAAGTATATTTTGATGTTCCACCTCTGCTTTTTGGGCATTTGTCCACATCCTGCCCTTTTCATGTGTTTACTCACATAAACTGCTTTAACTTTATTTTGTGAGGTTTTACAAAGCATAATATAGATCTGCTGGTATGTGTGGTGAAGCAGTTTGTAACACAGCTGCAAGGTTTCCATCACCTGTTGAACTGAAAGCCCTTTGTATGGAGGTGAAGGGCTTTGGTCAGGAAACAGATGAACCTGATGTCCTTTAGCACCATGTTTTCACCTCTGTAGTCTTCTCAGGGAAGTAACCAGAGAACCTGGCAGCTGTTCCTTGAGTTTTGGGTGAACTAGGATTTACAGGCTCATTTTGTATGTGGGTTCTTGTGCCTTGGAGAAACCCTTGGCTCATAATGGATTGGTTTATTCTGGTCTCTGGTAGAGGACAGACGTGCAGATCTCTGTACCATACTGCCAGCCCCATCTTCAACTGAGAACCTGCAGCATGGTGGGGGAAGAAATGTGAAATTTTCCAATTCCTGATGCTGTTAGTGGTGTGCTGGGTCTTGTCTTCCTTTAATTTTTGTTATCCTCCTCAGGAAACATGTCGGAAGTGCCAGGGGCTGTGGAAGGAGCACATGAACCTCACCTGTGAGGAGCTGGCTGAGAAAGATGACATCAAATACAGGACATCCATGTAAGTAAACTCCACAGCCAGGCAAAAACTGGGGGGTAGATGAACTTGGAAAGGTAACACTAGTCTGGTGTGGAGGGGTGAGAACCCCCCTGTTCTTGTGACTGTAACAGAGGCCTTGAAGTTCTGCTGGGTGTTGCAGCCTTCCATCAGGTAGGTCCTAGACATGTCAAAGCTGAGGGGTCAGAAGGCTCCCAGGATGGGATTTCTTTCTGTGAAAGATACTTGGCAGTGGATCCAGTTGGTAATTTGAGAACGTGGGAGAGTTGTCACCAGACCAGCCTGTTCCTCTGGCTAGCCCAGTGTCTAGCAGGCTGGCACCTGGTCCTTCTCAGAGGTGAGAAACCCCCATGAGCCTTGCTTGGGGGGGTGGGGGGAAGGGTAGTGTTGTACAAAGAAGTGCATTGAGTCACAGTAAGTCATTAGTACCCTTTGCAAATCTGGGGATGATGTGCAGTTTGCTCAGCTATTCCTTGCTGGCTTCGTGGAAGGGGTGTGTTTTCTTACAGAGGCTTGTCCCTGTTTCTGGCTGGTTTGTAGGAATCCTTACAGAATGGAGTCACATTTTTAAGTACTCAAGTGTAAACTTCAATGTTTCCTGAAGGTCTTTGGAAGTTTTATTTCTGTCCTTGCTTCAGTAAATGACAAAACCTCTAGGAAATAAGGGAAGGTTCATCCATGGAGCTGCATGTCTTCTGCAGTCAAATGGGACTCGCCCATATTGCCCAATCTTCTCCTCTCTGATTTAGTCTGTCTGGCCTGAGGAGAGGCTGGAAATCACCACTGGGAGGCTGAATGACTGTTGCTGGCTCATCCTGCAGTCCCTAATTCAGAAAAAACAACAAACTTTACAGATTTGATAGGACTTTTTTTCTCTGCCACTCCTTTCCCTGTAGGAAGAGAGGTGAGGGGGCAGAGGAATCAGTCCCTAATAAGGAAAAAAACCTCAGTTTCAAAACCTTTAGCAGGAACGTTGCTGTGGATAGATGAGTCTTGCTGCCTGATACAATAAAAGCTTCCTTTTGAAGCCCTGCATAAGGAAAGGGAAGCACAGCTGGAGTTCAGACCAAACTTCCTGCCTTGCTCAAAGTTTCCAAAAAAAAATCTGCATCAGCAGCATCCTGTTGAGTAGCGAAGGGAAGAGCAGCTGCAGCTCAGAGGAAAGTCAGCCACAAGCTGGTTTGATTTTTTTATTTATTTTTTTTTTCCTTTCCCCTGTCTATTCTTAGCATATCTCCAAGTGCCTGGTTGCAGGTTGTGCCAGGTATAACTGCCTGGGAGCTTTGGGTAACTCCTATGCAGCTGAAGTTCCCCCCTCACCATTCCCTGCCCCTCTGGATGTGCTGACAGAGGGGTCTGTGGGGCTGTGCTGTAGCCTGGTTTGCTGCTGTCATGCTCAGAAATACCTCCCTGTCATCTCCCAAACATATGTTGGCTTTGCAGGTCCACTGAAGTAGTTGGGTGGAGTTGCCTGGCTGAGGAAGATCATTCCCTGCTGTCAGGTCAGCTCAGCCAGAGAACTGTGCTTCCCTCCATGAAAATACAGTTTCTTTACTCCTCTGTCATCAGATTTCACTTCTAGGTTGTGAATTAAACTGTAATGTGATCTCCAGTGGTCAGAAAATTGGCGCTTAGGATGACAACTTATATTCTTAAGTCTTTTCATTAAATGACCAAGTCTCTCCTCCATTTCTGTGCCAAAATACTATTGCCACGAGCTGAGCCTTTGCTCTGGAGAGTGTGTCACTGCCAGGATGTCTCTCAGGGGCAGGGACTTTGCTTTGTCCTGAATTTGTGCTCTGTTAGAGTAAAACATGTCACTTGAACCTAAAGCAATAACCTCTGGAAACTGTATGTAAGGAATCTTAAGAGAAGGGGGAAAGCCCAGTCTCCGTGGGGAAAGATGTGATTGTTTTTCAGTTACCTATTTAAATTTAACAAAACCCAAATAAATCTGGAGCGTAGCAGCCAGGGTTGGGAAACTTTGTAGCTGGAGTAACAAGCAAACATAAAACTATCTAGCAGATGACAGCCCAGGGTTTACTTTTCCTGAACTTTATCTCCCAGGGTGTATTTCTCCACAGCCAAGTCAAGCATCCACGTGCCCTTTGGCCCTTTGACTTACGACTTAAATTCCTCCCAAGCTGGAGCCTGGCACTGGTGTTTTGGCTCGCATGGAAACCAGGATTGGGTCTGCAGCATGCAGCCAGTGATTGACTTTCTTTCACTTAATTTATTCTTGAGTTGTCGTGGGTTGGCTCCAAGTGGAGCTGAGCCCAGACCTCCTTGGAACAGCGGTGGGGATGGTGTGGGAGGAAAGAGGAGGGGGAGAGGTGTATGGGAAAGGGGGGGTTTAAAGCATCACCGGGGTGGCATAATAGTGGTTTTACAGCAGGTCGGTGGCTGCAAACATCCCTTGTCTAATTCTTCCCCCTCTTCTGACATTGCAGAGAAGAGAAGATGACAGCTGCTCGAATTAGGAAATGCCACAAGTGTGGGACTGGCCTCATCAAGTCGGAGGGCTGCAACCGCATGTCCTGCCGCTGCGGGGCCCAGATGTGCTACCTCTGCCGGGCTGCCATCAATGGGTATGACCACTTCTGCCAGCACCCCCGCTCCCCTGGGGCTCCCTGCCAGGACTGTGCCAAGTGCTCTCTCTGGACAGATCCCACAGTAAGTAATAAAGAAATTCTGGGAATGATTCGCACCCCGATTTCAATTACCACTGAAATATGCACCTCCCACCAGGGGAAAATGGCTGGTTTTAGACAGCACAACTTTTTTTTTTTCCCCTTTCCTAAGTCAACTAAAAATCACACTAGAAGCCTGCATCAGCACAGAGTCACATCTGACCACGACTTGGAAAGAACTGGTGTTGCTTTAGGGAAAAGCAGCTCCTGTGAGATGAGGGCTTTGGCTGGAAGTGCTCTGAGAGCCGTTCTGGGGAGAGTGTGCTGGTAGCAGGCGTTGGGGTTATTGGGACTCATTCCTACTTTTGCAGCTGAGATACTGTTTGGTACAGCTTTGCATCTGGAGACAAGGGGATTTGTGTCTCTCTGCTGCCCCGATCATCCAGCTGCTGGTTCTGCCAGTCCCTTCCCAGAAATGAATCCACCAGGAAAACCCAGAAGCTCCAGAGTTGGAGCCGTTCTCACGGCTGCTGTCAACAGCTGCAAAGGGAGAACTGAAGCATGGACTGAGCTGTAAGGGAAGCTGTAGTAACTTAATACAGCTTGTAGCTGTGACAAGCATGGGAAAACAGTGCAGCATCTCTGTAAATAGAGGTCTAGGATAGCAGAAATCCAGGAGTGTAGGTAGGAGCAGGAGTTTAATTTCCTGATTTCAGCAAAGCAGTAGAGCAATGACAATGTGGATCTGCCTTCCCAGGGCTTGTCTGAGCTTTGTTTTTCCCAACAGTTCTTTGTCTCAGGCTCTTGGGGCTGAGCAGAGTCCTGTGCTTGCCTGAAGCCAAGGACAAGCCACTCTTCAAATCCCTCCCTCCTATCTGCAGGCTTTAGAATCTCCCAGCAGAGTCCCAACTAGCTTCAACTTCCTACTCCTCTGCTTACCTGCATTTATTCCCTGTGTTATCCTATCAGTGGAGGTGTTAAACTAAACATGACACCTCCTTCTAGACACCCCTGTGGCATTTCTGACACCTGGTTCTCCACTCCCCCCCCCATTTTCCACCTGGATGTGATTCAGGGT
>NW_009952597.1:1251307-1260714 GCF_000747805.2 Chaetura pelagica | reverse complement strand
AGCCCTGACGTCCTTTGTTCCCATCAGGCTGCTGATTGTGCTGGGTGATGGCATTTGTTCAGAGCCAGAGAAAACATGAAGGCCCTCAAAAAAGCTTGTACTGTACTTTAAAATAAATAAATAAGCAGCACAAAGAGGCCACTGTCACCAGCCCCTTCTCCGGTTCTCTAATTAACCACTGTTGTGGCAAAGGAAAATTTCCCACCGTCAGCAAAGAGCTGGCACTGCCTGTGCTCTTTTTGATAATCTGGGGTTTTTTTGGGATGATGGAGCATGGGGGGGGGGGTGTGCTGGGGAGTTGAAGCTGGGTGGCTGTTCGTGCTGCAGGACAAAGGAAAACATGAAACTTAACTGTTGGTTTCTAAGGCTGAAAGGATGGATACCCAGGTGTCATGTACCCCTTCGGAAGGGACTTAGTGACACTGACCCAGCCCCACCTGGATGACCTGCCCTCTCCTGTGGGACATGTAAGCAGGAGTGAGTGGCAGGTGAGAAGAGGGGGAGTGAATTTGAACCTCGACATGGGGATATGAAAGCAAAAGGCCATTGTACCAGGAGTGTCCTGTCCTTTGTCAGGAATGATGCCCACCATGGGGATCACCCCATCCCAGCTCTGCTGGCTGCTGCATTGGCATCTTCTTGTGCCTTTCTCAACTCTTGTTTTCTCTTCTGGCTCAATTTCTTCTATTCTGTTGAATTCTCTAGACAGCTGGTGCTGTGCATATAGGAAGAGAATATCTGTTGTGGGCTTGCCCATGTTTGCAGCCATGTCTGCATCCAAGTAGGAAGGAGACAAGACTGGGTTGTCTCAGCACCTCTGGAATTTGCAGCCCATCACTTTGGAGCTGCCACTCCTCTCCCTGGATTAGGCTCTGCAGCAAAATGGGGAAGGCACAGACCAAAGCCTGGCTTCCAGAGAGTGGCAGCATGTTTTTCTTCTGATTTCTGCTGTAATTGTGTACAGCCTCCACTGCAACCATCTTCACAGCAGATCCAGGGATATGGTCACAGTGCCATGGTCTTGTCCCTTTGCTTTTCACAAATGTAGACTTCAGCTTTCTGTCAGACCTTGGATAATCCTTTGTGAAGGATCTGGTTTGGATCTAACTCCCCATTATTCACAACAAAATTCAGGTTTCTTTAAAATAGGGAACCTATGTTCTTTTTGAAATGTTTAATGTTTTCTGAGTCTGAAATTATTCTTCTGAAAGCATAAGTAAACCTATTAATTAGCTTGGGTTAAAAACAAATTAAAGACAGTCCTCCAGGAACTGCAGCATCTGTTAGTCTTTGTCTCAAATGATCTTGAAGGAGTAAAGCAGATGCTTCAAAATTCCCCATAATAAAAGGTTAGCTAAAATCTTGTCCCTATGCTGTAATCAGACTCGAATCTAATTTAAGAGTATTGGTGCAATATTTGCTGGCTCAGAGACAAGCTGCAACTGGGCTGTGGTCAGCAGCTTCCAGGCAGTAATCACTGAATCACTGCCTTTCTCCCAGAGCTAATCAGTGCCCTGCACCTCTGGAGGATGTGAACGTGGGCCAGGAGCTCTTGTCTGTGAGCTGCTTGGCCAGGAGGCCTCGTGTGCCTCTTCTGCAGCCTGTGCAAACCTTGGCTCAGCCCTCCAGACAGTCTCTGGCTGCAGGAGGGGCTGATGCAACATTGCCAGAGACAAAGCTGGGGCTGGAGCACTGAGAATTGGCTCAGCAAACAGCAGGCTTGGGGGCTGGGTTCTTCCCTATTCCTAAAGATCTGTAGCAAACCTGGGGCTGATGTGTGCATTTCAGTCAGTTTGTGGAAATCTCATGGTGCAGTTTGACTAACACATTCTTGACTGGTTTGCTACACCAGGTTCTGCTCTCCTCTGTATTATTTTTAATTTAATACTCATCTTTGGACTCTCAAGAATATTGCATAGCGGCTGGTTTGGTTTTTTTTGGCTTTAAAGTTTAAGATGTTTTCAGTAAACTCTTAAAACACTCCCACAGGCCCATCGTTAAAAGTTCAAAGCAGAAGACTGATCATTATAAGGTGTTGGCAATTATCCCTCCTCCTGGCATTATAAACAGATGATGTCAAGCTAAGACTGTGTAAAACTTCAAATGCATGAAGGAAATGCATGAAGCGTTGCCTTTAGGATTTTGGGGAGGGGGAAGAACCCCTAAACTTAGGGTGGGTTGTTTTGTGTTTGTTTTTTTAATTCAACGTGCTATAAAATGCCTTAATCACAAGCAGACAGTTAATCTGGGGTGTTTGCAGAAAGCTATCAGTGTGGAATTGCCTGGTGCTAAAATCTCTGCGTTTCTGAACCACCAGCATGTGCTTCACCCCCATCCTGGCCCCCCTTTTCCTGCAGCACTGCGGATGCCCTGTTCAGTTACAACACAGCCTGCTTTTATCCCCCTGCTTCCTGCTGCATGGAGGAACATGCCGGAGACAGCCCCATGCCTGTTCTTGCTCAGGCTCTCCCCAGCTGATCTGGGAATGATTTGAAACAAAACCCTTTAGTCCTTTGGAAGCCTCCGTTGTGAAAAATCATTTCAAGTTTATTAGGAACGGCTGCGGCCACACGTACGTGGAAAAAGAAAGCAGTAAAAAGCCAGGAAAGGGGGAGGCAGTGGTGGTGAAGGCACTTTCTAAAGACAGGGGAGGGGTTGTGCAGCCCAGAAATAGTTACCAGGTCTCTTGTTTTCCCCCTTCCAGCCGCTTTCCCGTGACACTTAATAATTAAAGATAACGAGAAGCGCAGCAGATAAAAGAGGAGCTTTCAAAAGCTCCATGGTTGGCACTTTTGTTCTGGACAGAGGAGGTTTTATTTGGGGGGAGGTTGTCTCTGTGTGACTGGTGGAGCTTTTATCTCCTTGGCTGCTGTATTTTCTTGTTCCCCATGAGCTGTTTGTTTCTCCAGCAGCTCTTTCTGTGTGCACAGGGCCCTGCCTGGGTGCTGGATGTGGCTTTTCTGTACCAGCATTGTTGATCCCAGCCTCCCTGCCGTGAAAAGGTGCCTCTCCTGGCAACCCAGCCCCACTCTTCAGCTAATCCATCCCCAGACCCGAGCCATCCTTTCTGCTGTGATTGGCTCCCTGCTCGCCACATTCCCTGGACTCAATGGGAGAGGGCTGAAAGGGAAAGGCTCCTCCATGCCCAGATCCTTTTGCAGGTGGGGGATCTCAAGGGCAGGCTCCTCTGACTGCCCAGGGACAGCTATTTATTTATTATTTTTTTTTGGCTATGGGTCTGGGGATGGTTCCTGCAAAGAGCATCCAGCTGTCAGGTTTGGGGCAAAGCTCAGTGCTGTTTGGCCACTTCAAAATGCAGCTGCTGTGAGTAAACCAAGCTGGCTTTCTGCAGGGTTTGCAGCTAGGAAGGGTGAACACATCTCACAGATCCTTTGCATTTTTCTCTTGGCCACCTCCCTTCTCCCGTGTGCAGCAGAGCGTGGGGAAGGGCCACACTACAGCATTGCCCTGCATTTTTTCCTCTTAGGAGGAGAGCCAATTTACATCTCTGCTCAAAAAACATGCAGGCTGGCTGGTGCTGAGACCCCCCAGGGCTTGGGGGTTGCTTTTTCTTTTTTCCTTTTTTTTTTTTTTTTTCTTTTTCTTTTTGCTGTAGGCAAGACAGCTGACAGGAAGATGACTGATAACTTGACAAGATAAATCCCTTCAATCCACACAGCCTGTGAACAGGCTATTAAAAACATAATATAATCCTTTATTAAGGGGCTTGAACCCGCTCAGGAAAATGGACACAAGAGGCTTTTGAAATTGCAGTGCAGCCTCCACCTCATGTGACATTAAATGGTTTCTTACCACAACAGCAGCCATAAGTGTGCTAATGAAAACTTAATTTTTTGGTGTGGTTGCTTTACAGATTCCACTGAATCTGTCATCCCTCTCCAATTAGCTGTGGAATCAAAAAAATCAGCCTTGGCTTCTCAAAGAATTAGTAACCATCACTATTGTACACAGTGAATATTTGTACTTAGAGTTGCTTTTTAATTCTGACCTGTGCTGGTGCAATATGTGAGAGCCAGAACTTGTGGCACCAGCTTTTCCTTCACCCATAGCCTAAAAGTGTTTTGCTGTGCACATGTCATCAGATTTTTAGTTCCATCTGGGATGTGGATCTTTCCTGAATCCTGCAGATACTGAACTATGCTGTGTATTCACCACTTGCCAAATTTAATGGCAGTTTCTGAAGGAGGAAGGTGCATATTGTGGAGTGTATTTTAGTTCTTTCTATATTCATTGTTACCACTTTTTCAGAAATACTGATGCAAAAAGGTTCTAAGCCAAGGCTTGGTCTGGGGGGTTAAATAGAAATACTGATTAACCTTCTAATGTGAGAATACACTTTTATCAGCAGAGAAGGAACAAAGCTGGTAACTTCTGTTCTTGGGTGGTGGTTTGTTTTGGGATCTGCAGTTGCAGAACGAGTTGGGAACTTGTCATCCCAATCTGGGCCTGTTCTTGTTGTTGGCAGTTTTTCTGCAACCCTCTTGAAAACCCAAGGGGTGATGGGCTTGAGTAGGAACCTCGGGCTGTTGCATTTGAGGTGATATGGTTTATGTTGCCCTCGTGAGATAGATGTAATTGTGGACACCTGGCAGATGGGGTCTGCTCTGACGCCTTCCCCCAGCACTCCGGGAGCTGCAGTAATTGAAGCCAGCATCACCTTGGGTGTGCTTGCAGCTGGCTGGCCAGCTCTGGGGACAGATGGCTTTGTCCATCTGTCATTAGTGTGGAGGTCAGCTGCAGTTTACACTGGGGGGGTTGAGTAGCCCTCGCTCTGGGAGGGTCTTGTAAAGTGTGTCCCATTCCCCCAGACTTCTGCAGGACTGACCAGCATCAGCAGCAGGGTTTGCCAGAGCTGCAACATCCCGGGCAGTGGTGGCAGGACAGTGATGTCCCTGGGAAACACCATCTCAGAGGGTTCATCACAGACTTAGACTAAAGTAAAAGCTTTTTTTTTTTTTTTTTTTTTTTAAGTTAAAAGGGACTTCTGCACGTTTCTAGGCTTTAAAGTGAGAGAAGGACATAGGGTGATCTTGTTCAGTTGAGTTTAAAATATGTTCCTTACTTGTCTCACTAAAAGAAGGAGCATCTTTTCCAGTAAGCAGCAGTGAGATGGGAGAGGTGACCATCTCCATTTCTCAGCGGCATGGCAAAAAACACTCTGTGAATTAAAAAAACAAACTTAAAATCTTGAAGCTTTGGGGCCACCCCTTGGTCAGGCAGTACAGAAGCAGAGGCTGTTTGGTAGCCTGTTGCAGAGCATGGCCAGGCTGTTTTCCAGGCAGGGAACGTTGCAATCTGATACTTGGGGGGTAGTTAGAAGTTCTGTATAGGCTCAGAAGGACCATTCTTCAGCAGTTTTTATGGAGATAGATAGGCTGTAATTAACAGTCCATGGAAGCAGCCTGGCTGGGGGGGGAAAGAAAAAGAAGAATGTCTCAGAAGGTCTTAATTTTAACCACTGACTCACAGAGTAATAAAGGGAGGGAAGGATTTGGTTTGCTGGCTTTCTGCAAATTAAGATAACTTCAGTCTCCCAGGGAAACCTTATCTGGTGGCAGGAGGGGGGGGACATCTTAGCAAGCTGCCCAGGTGTTGCTGCCAGACATGTGCAGGACCACGAGATGGGAACTGGGAAGCTGGCAAGATGTAAAATAATTTCAATGTTGCTGCACTCATGAAGTGCATTACAAATTTAGTCTCTGAGCCCTCTTCAAAATAGAAGATATTTTCCACATTAGAAGTGTTCAGGAAGAAATGTATGTGTTTTGGCAGTACTGGAGTTAGGAGGAATGAAACCAAGCAGTGATGCACATTGTGGGGTGTGTGGGACTTAGGGTTTCCCTGCTGCTCCACCACTAGTGCTTGCAGAACTGCTGAAGCAAACCAAATGCTCCCTGTGTGCAGGTAGTCCCAGAGTGGCTGATGCCTGATGCAGGTGGGGTGGGTCCTCCAACAGCTCCTGTTCTTGGCCTTCTTCCCTAATAACTAACATCAGGAGCACACTGTCCAGGAGGCTCAGTTATTCACATTTGGCTTCTGCAAGTGCCAGGTAGTGTTTCATCCCAACAGACATGAAACAGCAGCAGATGCAACCCTGCAGAGACCAGGGGGACCTCTGTTGCCATCGCTGCACATATGGCCAGCAGAAGCATCTGCTGCCTGGCACTACAAGGCAGTTGTCTCTTTAGCTGTTGCGTGCTGGGGTGCAGTGAAGAAACTAATTTTTCCCAGCCTAGGAGTGGGCAGCTGAGGCTGAAACATGGATTGGGGTGAGTCTGGTTTCATGCCAACATCAGCATGGCCTTGTGTAAAGCCTGGGAGCTGGCTGGACTCCTGTGGGCTGTTGCTGCCCATGACCATCCCTCCAGACAAGCCTCTCCTAGCTCAGGAGTTACATATCCCTCCATAGTCCCTCCAGGACTTTGTCCACCACGCTCCCTTGATCTACTAGAAGGTGATGTAAGTGCCAGCTCTGTAGATACCTGCAGCCACCTGAGGCTTCACTGCATTGTTTGGTCTCACTGCTGCTCCTTCGGGTTGAAAAATATGATGATGAGAGGCAGAAGGATGCTTTCAATTTCTGGCTTGCCCTTGTGTTTTTGTTGAGTAGCAGGTTGAAATATTCTTGCTATAACCTCTCGATGGACATTAAAGAAACATACTGTGATTTATGTGCTCCTCAGAGTTACAGATAAGATCTAAATGGCCTTGTCACGGCACCGTTTTACTACTAGAGCCAGGATTTAAGTTGTGTTAATTCCAGCTGTTGGGCCAAAAACTTTAGAAGTGCTAGCATCATGTAAATATTTAATAGACTATTGCCATTTAAAAGATTAACAGCTCTCCAGTAACTCTTTGGGTGGGCAGAGCTGGGGTACAAGGTTCTGGTTTCCATCAAGTCAATGAGTTTGAGCACTGATCTCCCTGGTAAGCTGATCTAAGCTTCTTAGTCATACTCTGCAGAGTAGATTTGGCTCCGTGCAAGGTTCTTGTCCTGCAATCCCCCATCACAGCCTTGCTTTTTTGACTAAACCTGGGTCAAGCCCAGATGAGGACAGCTCAGCCAAATGTACCTTTTTATTCCCGTGAGAACATGTGCTGAAAAGAAAAGCAGCATGGAGAGCATGGAAGGCTCCTGCAGCAGGAACTACCCCACTGACTCTTGGTACTCCTCTGATTTCTAGGAAGATGATGAGAAGATAATCCAGGAGATTCAGAAAGAGGCTGAAGAGGAACAAAGGAAGAAAAATGGTGGTAAGTCACAGTCTGTGCCTGTGCTTTGAGATCAGACTGAGGATGACAGGAGAACATTGGGTTCCCAGCTTCTGATCTCTGGATCTCCATTGGATTCTTCCCATGGCTGTTTGCAGGCTTCTCCAGGCTTTGCTGTGCTGCACTCCTCCAGGGGCTCCAAGCTTGGTGAGTTTTTGTTTGGTGGGATGACTGGTTCTTTCCTCTCTCTGCAGAGAACAGCTTCAAGCGGATCGGCCCTCCTGCAGAAAAGCCCATGGAGAAAATCCAGAGGATTGAAGTCATCCCCAGACCTGTTCCTCAGAACCTCCATCAGCCCCGGATGCCCCCGTATCCCTTCGTGCACCCTCCCTTCCCTCTCCCTCCTGTCCGGCCCATGTACAATAACATCCCCCTCAACATTGGCCCCATCCCTGCTCCCTACGTCCCCCCATTACCCAACATGAGGGTGAACTATGACTTTCCCCAGATCAACGTTCAGCTGGAGCACAACTTGCCTATGCACTTTGGCCCCCAGCCTCGGCACCGGTTCTGACCTGGTTCTAACAGCACTTGGCCCAGAGTCACTGCAGGGCAAAGCCACCCCCAGTAACATCACCCTCCTTCCTGCTCCAGACCCTCTCAGTTTAGCCAGCTGCAAGGGGACCTGCTCTGACCCATATATCTGCCCTGCACCCTTCTCCAGACCTCTGGACCTTTGCCATCAAACACTTCAACCTGTGCTGCAACAGGGCTCGGCGCTGTGTTTCCAGGGCTCTCTCCCTGTGTTGTGCATCCAGATATTTTGAGTTGACAAAGCCTGTTCAGGCAGCTGTTGGGAGGGAAAATGAGACTTTGTGGAGCACAGGGATGTAGCCTTTCCTTGGGAACTTTTCAAAATTCCTGCCTTCCTGCTGGCCAGAGCAGCTGCTGCACAGTCAAGTGAGTCTTGGGGGAAGGGAAGAGAAACTTGGCATATGAGCAAAACCTTCAGGAACAAGCTAGCTGGAGTCAGCTGCCCTAGCCTTCTGCCTGCAGAGAGGCACAAGACTAGAGTTCCCATGTTCTCCAGCATCCCTGTAACCTGCTGGCACCTCCCAGCAGAAATAAATTGTTCAAAGCCAAGTAAATGTAGCATTTTTACCATTTCTTGCTGTGCAAGTGGAGTGAGGGGATGCAGCAGCCATCTTGTTGCTGAGATCTTAGTAGGAAGCCCAGGCCATGTTCTGTCTTAGGGCTTTAGCAAGTAGCAGAAGTCTTGAGCACTTCCTTCCCTTTGAAGAACTCAAGCTTTTTTTCCTCCCCCCAACAGTGGGTGCCTCTCAGCTTCCAAAATGTGGCCTTTGCTCTTCTCATCTGGCATCCCAGATCTCCCCCTGCTTCTGGCAGCAGTCCTCAAACAGCTGGTAGGAGCACCCAGAGCCTAAGCTGTGCCTTTTGTTGCAGAAAGCTGTTTGGGCAAACCCCCAGGTAAAGGTATAGGGCAGTGGTGTGTGGTGTGGTAGAAGAATTACCCCTGAACTCCTGCAAGCAGGTGGTGCTGAGCCAGGAGCCCCCTCAGCTGAGCCCCCTGCAACCGATGGGCAGCTGCTCCTTGTGCTGCAGGGAGCTGGCTGCTTCCTGACTGCTGGAAGCCTGTTTCAGCTGAACTGGCTTCAGAAGAGGGTGTGAAAAGGCAAACTGAGTATTTCTGGGCTTTAGGGAGAGTGAGGGTTTAGGAAAATGTCACAATCCGTGACCTATTATATCTCCTTTTTGGAGTGTATTAACTTATCAGGATTTGCTGAGAGATCCACACGGGTATCGCCTCACGCAGAGGAGACAGGGGCTTTGGCCCTGACTTTTTCGAGTGAATAACTTGCTCAGTGCTTACTAATATTTCCAACGAAATGCACGGTTTATTGTGGGGAAAACAAAGCAATTTGGGGCAGGAGGTTCAAAAGGAGTGATTACAACACATGAAATATATATGGGTACACCTTAGTTACACATCTTATTTAAGTGAGGGAAGGAGAGGGGAGGGATATGCCCGAATGGCTGGATTATACTTTCCCCTATAAGCTGGGGTAGCCGGAATTGTCTCACCACGCGGCAGTGCAGGTAGGATGAGCTGGGTAGCAAAGAGGCTGCGGGCACTCCAAGCGCAGGTCGCCCCC
>NW_009952597.1:1249780-1250478 GCF_000747805.2 Chaetura pelagica | reverse complement strand
AGTAATTGCATGATTTACCCGCTGGTCCCAATGGGACTCTTGGGGATGGATTAGTTTTTTTATCATTCCATTATTTCTTTCCACAATCCCATCTGCTTCTGGGTAGTATGGGGTGTGGAAAGTCCATTTTATGTCCTCCCTTTTTGCCCATTTCAATCTTCTGGGCTTTAGCTAGTGCTTCATAATAGGAATCCTCTGACCAGCCATGAGGATCAAACATGTCCTTTGGGTAATTTGTCCCAAGTTCATCAATTGAACAAAACTGGATCAGCCTTTCATAGATGCTGGGGTTGCGGAACTGCTTTTTCCTCTGAATGATGTAGTTCATATCCATGCCCTCTTTTATTTTCCTCTCATAGAGCTTTTGAATTTTATCCTGCAAGTGGTTAGAACATCTGCCAGGAGGCTCAGGAGGGATTCTGATCTCATCTGGAGACATGTTCCGCACTCGCTCTGAAAAAGAAGCAGCTAGCTCCTGAGGATCTCTTTTCTCCAGTTCTGAGAATCCCTTTAGGTCACCAGCCTCAGGTTTTTCAGTCTCTGAATCGTCATCTTCTGACTGCCTGCTGTTCTCACCATCCTCTTCCTCATACCCGCCCTCGTCCCCATCCAGGCGTGTGAACTCGTCACCTCCGTCCCCAACACAGACCAGACCTCCTTGCTCTCCCGTAGCCGCTCCCCCGTCATCACTTTCCACC
>NW_009952597.1:1239374-1248976 GCF_000747805.2 Chaetura pelagica | reverse complement strand
CCCCCCCCCATCCCACCCGGTATCTGAGCATCCTGGTGGCTTTTGGTTTGATTTGCTTTTCCAGGTAAAACTCCCTCCCTGCCTCCTCCCCCAGCCCTGGCTGGCAGAGATCCAGAGCCAGTGTCTCCTCGGGTGTACAGTGAGCCATGGGCACGTTGGTGTGAGGCTCCTGGAGAGGAGCAGCCTCCACCATGATCTGTGACAGCATCTAGGGACTGTTGTCCCTAGAAGGGTCCCCCAGAGGGAACTTTCATGTCTTGTGGAGCTGAGTCAGCTGTTTTCCACTCTGGACTGTTGAAGGTAGCCCAGGGAGTGCTCTGTTCTAGCTCCTCAAGGCTGTGGTGTCTCTAGCATTGGTGACCAAGTTGTACTCCCAGCTGCTATCATCTTTTTTTATTATTATTTAATTAGTTTCTGGCAGTGGTCCAGGGGCTGCAGGAGTTTTTCACTTGCTGCTTTTAGGCAGATTTAGATCCTACCGTGCACCGAGCGATGGCTGCAGGAGCCAGGAGCAGAGTGTCCCATTGGATCTGGGGACAGAGCTGGTGAGAAACTGGACCCAGGTGGCTTTCCCTTCCAAAAAGGGAATCCTGGGGGTCTGATAGCTGAGACCTTGTGGGCTGGCTTGGCTGAGCCCTCCAGGCTTTTGGAAGCACGTGCCTTTCCCTGGCAGGGAGGGTGGTCGTGGTTGTCCCCCAGCACCCACCTCTGCAAGGGGTGGCTCAGGCAGCCAGAGCACAGCTCAGCTGCTAAACTGGTGGCCCAAACAATGAAGCAGGTATGGGGTGGCCTCTTCCAGTGTCCCACGGAGCTGCGTGGCAGGAAGCACTGACAAAAATGGGGGTCTGATCCCATCTTTGCAGCCTTGCCAGGCTGGAGATGGAGAGGTGCAGAGGTGGAGCGAGTGGGATGGAGAAGTGCTGAGCAGAGGTGGCAAGGGGGGCTGGTGTCCTTGCTCCATCCTTGTGGTTAGGATGTGAGTGTCTTCTGCTGCTGTGGGTCATGGTCCTGGAGGAGCCTGCTGGAGATAGGGGGAGAGAGGAGTATTGTCACTATGTCCCCTGCAAAACCACGGGCTAATTTGAGAGAAGAAATGGGTGTTTGATGGGAGCGGTGGGCTCAGCCCTCTTCCCTGCCCTGGGGCAATGCGGGGCTCCCGGTGCTGCTTCTTTCCCTGAGGAAGCACCCATTTCACCAACAAGCCAGAGCCTGTGGCTGTTCCTCCCCTCTAACCCAAGACACCTTGGGGTTGTGGTGTCTGCTGGGGCCATCCATGACCTGACTCCTGCATCCCAGCCTCCCTCCAGCCCCGCAGGACTTGAAACCATTTGTCCTTGGAAAGGTGACAGGGAGGTTGCTGTGCCCAGGCTGATCCTTAACAGGTACTTCTTATGGTTAATTGCAGTGTCCCATTTTACTTGCCTTAAAGGTGGAGAGAGAAACTTAGTATTTGCACTTAGCAAAACGTTCTGTTAAAGAAACCCTGTAAAGATGTGCATGTTCTGCAACTTTGTATAACAATAGCTGAAAAATAAATAGGTGGTTTATTAAAAAAGAAAAAGAAAAAGTAAAAAAAAAAAAACCCACAACAAGAAAAATATTTTTCTTTACTTTCTGGTAGGAAACCATTCGAATATTCTGTGTGTAAAAAGTTCCTGTATTATATTGTAATTTGAATTTTTGTAAATAAATTTGTGCACTATGGCTTTTACCCTCTGTGCTTTCCTCACAGCCAAAGCCTTGTCCTTCCATCCTGAGCAGGGCTAAGGACAGGCAGGAGCAGGCAGGGCTGTCGTGTCACATCTCAGCCTGCACTGCTGAAAACTCTGCAAATTGCCAGGCAAAACCCATTTGACCCTCCTGGAAAAGCTTAATACGTTCCACATGCTCCCGAGGTAAAACTGGATGGGTTAGAAAATGGTTTCCAGTCACTCCTTTAAATGGAAACCAGGATGTGTGTGTCGTGGGGGGAGAGGCTGGGGGGACCTTGCCCCTTGAAGGAGTGATGGTAAATGCAGAATCTGGCCTTAAAAGCAAAGGAGATGGGGGAGAGGGAGAAGGTCCTCCCTCCCTGCTTTGTCCCCGGGTCTGGGGTGTTGTGGCCAGATTTGCTCATGCACGTGTGGACGTTGCTGGAGGATCCAGGGCAAGCTCAGAATTTCCTGCTGGGCCTTAGTTCTCCCTGTTTATAGCAAGGAATGAACATCCTTCCTTCCTTCCTTCAGCCCTTGCTGTGGTGCTTGAATCCGTGTCTGAAGTTGAAGGTCCCTCCTGGCAATGTCCTCTAGCAGACCAGATTTAGGTTTTAAAAGCCAAAAAGGGTGACCTGCAGGTGCCGAGCTGGTCTGTGGGACATGGAGGGCAAGGGGGCTGGCTGCTCTGCAGGGGTGATGGAGATGCCCCCCAGCTCCTCCATAAGCAGGTGCTGCCTGCTTAGCCAAAACTGTTTAGCCCCAGCATCAAACCTGGGTGAGTTGGTTGAGTTTTTGGGTTGGTTTTGTCTGTCTTGGGAGGGCTGGGGTCACATCCTGACTCCTCTGGCCAGACACTGCTCTGGGCTGGGCTGCAGCAGGTGGGTTTCCCAGCTCCTGCCCCTCCTCAGCTTCCACCTTCTCTGTATCACCAAGGAGGGGACTTATTGCTGGCCCATGCACCCTAAACCAGCATCCACCACTCTTCCCACCTGGGAAAAACAAAACCTGTGTGCCAGGTTTTGTTTTGGGGAGAAATATCTGAGCCAAGGGGAGAGAAAAAGCAGCTTCACTCCTTTGCAGCATTGCCAGGCTGAAGAGGAGGGTACAGCTTCACCCCTGGCTGTGAGGGCAGGGGGAGGGGGTTTGCAGGAGAGAGGGTCTTCAGGAGATGCTGGTGCATCTCCCTGACCTGTGTGTAGCTCCTCCATCCTTGAAGATGCCCATGGGCTCAGTGGTTTAGGGCTGCTCTGGGCACCTCAAGAGATGACTCAGCCTCCAGCCAGCTTGGCCTGCAATCCTTTGGTGGAGGTGAGTCTGTTGGTCACCATTCCCTTCCCCCTCCAATCTTTGTGAAGCAATTTGGCCCCCAAAGACCCCAAAAAGCTCCATGTCCCTCATTGAAAGGCTGTTGCAGCCCCAGCCATGGTCACCTCGACAGACCAGTCACCACTGCTTGTATCCGAATGTGGGCTTTATTTATTTTTTTTTAATTCATCTTTCTCCATTTGAAGCTATTTTCTTTTTAAGTTATACAAATGGCACTTACAACAAACAATAATTAAAAAAAACAAAACAAAAAACAGACGAAAGAAAAGAAAAACAACAACAAACAAACCCGAACGAACCCAAAACTTAAAATGTTCAGAGTGAGATGTTTTCAGAGAGTCACGACACCCGAGGAGGAGACAGGAGAGATGTTGACCTAGTGTCAGATGGAAGAAGCTGGAGCGGGAGTTAAATGGTTTGAACCGCGATGGGAGGGACAGGGAGGAGGTGACACGGGGGTGGGGGGGGTGAAGGCCAGTGAGAAGTGTGTGCCAAGTCACAGGGTCACTCAGGGCTTCATCAAGACACTCGGTCCTTCAGGGGCCGTGAGGGTCCCCGGGCAGGTGCGACAGCCCCTGATGTGAGTGCAGAGCCGAGGTAGAGCCCAGCTGGGGTTCCCTGGGCTGGCAAGGGACCCCAGCCTGGAGTTGTCCCCTTGGCAGGGGACAGGTCACTTGCTCTCTCAGCTGAGAGTTTAGCACCAAGCTCCTATGGAGGGTTGTCCCCCCACGTGGCTTTAAGGCTGAGGAGCCCCTACCTCACCTCCAGCAGTAGGGACTGGCCCTGTTTAGGCACGGCAGCTGTGCCGTGAGCACCCTTGGTGTGGGGCCGGCTGGGGGGGACCTGTGCTGCCTCCCCAGGGGGGGGGGAAAGGCTCCTTGGGGTGTTTGGAGGGAGCAAAACAGCAGCCCTGGGAAGGCCCCAAAGGATGAAGTGCCCTTCAACACCCTAACAAACACATCAGCATCACCCATCACAAACAGCGTTAGACTCTAATGCAGACCTAGGACAGACAACAGCTGGTACCACAGTGCCATGGAGAGCATATATAAATAGAGACTAACAAAAATACTGTTTTGGTCTTTTTTTTCCATTTTTTTTTCCTTTTTTTCTTTTTTCTTTTTTTTTTTGTTTCCTCAGGAGGGTTGCAATGGCAGGAGAGCCAAGCTCAGGTGCAAGACCAGGAGCTGCCCTGCTCGGGGAATCCCACGGGAATGGGCACATCCTAATCCAGCATGAGGTGCTCAGGGATCCGTGTCACTGTTCCAGTATTTTAAGAGAGAGAGAGAGAGAGGAAAAAGAAAAGGTACTGAGCAAATATCACTGTGCAAAGTTTGCTAAAGAACTTTTCTATTCTGTAAACCAAAATCTGCAGTTCATGCTTCCAGCCACCACCCAGGAGGGTTGCACTGGCCAGCCGGGCTCCTGTGGGGACCAAAGCCCACCAGTGCTGGAGATGGGCTGGATGAAGCCCCCTGCCCAGCACAGGCTTGCTCAGTGCCCCCCAACCCTGCATTCCCTCCCAGGCACAGCCACAGGATCAGCCCTGGCACAAGCTGGGCTGGCCCCACTGCTGGGCTCCATGATGCTCCTCCAGAGCCAGAAGCACAAGGAGGGGCAGAAGGACACAAGGAGCACGGGGCTCCATGAGATGAAAGGCTGAGGTTTTCCAGACGGGATCACCCTAAAAAATAATTAATTTCCAGCTGCATGGGGAAGGGGTTGGCTTGCTGGCCCTTCCGTGGGGACACGTGCTGGTGCACACCAGCCCTGTCCCCAGGAATGCTGTGATATGTAAGGTCACCTCTTATGGCTCAGCTGGGGATGAATCCTGCCCTGAAAGCCAGGAGTGGAGAGAAGCTGCCAGGGGCAGCTGGGAGGAGCTGGTGGAGCCCAGCACCCTCACTCTGCTCCTGGCTGGAGCAGGGCAGGATGGCACAGGACGAGTGCTCTGGGAGACACTGGCAGAACAGAGAGAGGTGGCACCAGGGCTGATATGGCAGAGCGAGCACAGAGGTGATCTTCCCTTTTTCCAGTCGAGGAGAGGAAAACAAACTACCTAAGGTGATGCTGGGGGCCAGGAGCAGGGGGCACGGCAGTTTCCAAGCCCAGCAAACCTGAAGGGAGGCAGGGGGGGCAGATAGAGACAGACCCTCTACAAAGCTATAAGGAGGCTGCCCCATCACTTTTCCAGTTCTTACAGAGATGTATGGAGACCCACCTCCCACACAACGCACCGACTCTACGGCAGGAAGGAAGGGCAAGTGGGTCTGAAAATCCTTTTTACAGAGAGGAGAAACGAAACCCGAAAGAAATTAACAGGAGGGAGGAGGGGAAAGAGCAGTTGGCAATGGGAGGAGACGCTAAAGTGCATTAATATTCCCAGAGGGTGGAGGCATCAATGGTGTCGGCAGATGCCTTGAGGACCCCGGCGTGGTCGCCCTTCAGGTATTTGCCATTGATTTTGATGGCCACTTTGTTATAGTCGCAGAACTCAAAAAAGAAGTCCACGGGGGCGTCGCTGCTGCTGGTGACGGACGACTCGCTCCCCACCATCCAGTACTTCCCGGTGGCATCTGCAGGCAGAGGGAGAGGGGACAAGGTGGGCCCCGTGAGCTACCTGCGGGGACTTCATTGGCCATCCCCAGCCCATCCCCACCCCCGGGGACTCACCCTTGATGTTGTAGGCCCCGTCGTTGAACTCCAGCTGGAAGACATCGTAGGAGGAGCGGTTGGAGTCCAGGGTGCCGGTCACCTTCCGGCACCCGATGAAGCCGTGCTCGCCGCGGAGCACGATGATGGGCCTGTTGATCAGCTTCATCACAAAATGCTCCGTCTCACCTGCTCCGAAGGGGAGAGGGGCTGTGAGACCACCCTGGGAGTTGCAGAGCCCAGACCTCCAGACGCCACCAGCAATGAGGAGGGCGGGCAGTGCCCCCTGCTCATTTCTCACCCACCCCACCTGTCCCCTTGCAGCGGTGCAGCCGTTAGGGAAAACTTTCTTGCCTGCTTCTCTGAATGTCACTTGGGAGAGGGGAGCAATTACTCACCCCCTGCTGCTCCACCATGGGGCAGGGGTCCCCAGGGGGGTCCCTTACCTGCTGTCTCCATGGAGGCTGCCAGCTGCCCGTTCTTCTTTGCTGTCACATACTTGCCATTGGCGGCCTTCAGGGTGATGCGCTTGTCGCACCACTCGATGTCGAAATAGCAGCTCGCGTTCCTGGGGGGCAGAGAGGGTGGTCGGGGGGGGAATCACCAGATGAAGACCCCACCGGTGCCACCCTGCTGCCTCGGAAAGGGCCACAGCTGGATTGGGAGACCCCAATTCTATCCATTTTCATGGGATGAGCCATGCCACGGTGGCCAATCCCAGTGGGAAGACCTCGCCCACAGGCAGGAGGCAGGCAGGCAGCCAAGAGCACTGTTGGGGTTTCCACCCAGCTCTCAGCTGGGTGGAACTGGGTTGGACTGCAGGGTACAGTGTTTCGACAGCCAGAAAGGATTGCGTGGCCCGAGGGACTTCCCGAACACCACGGGTGGCAAGTCCCAACCCAGCCCCAGCTCTCCAGGGAACTCACTGTCTTGGCTAGAAAGCGTTTTGGGATGAACGCCTAGGCTGGGAAAATCGCCCCTGGATTCCCTTGTGAGAGGCAGAGGGGTCCCTGAAGGCCAAGGCATGGCCCTGAGCTGCTGGGGACGAGGGACTCACTTTGTGGAGGCAGTGGACTGGATGCCCCCGTTGGAGGTGAGGGTCCAGTACTTCCCAGTGTAGGTCCTGAAGGCGCATTTCTTGGTGTCCTTGTTGATCTCCAGCTGGTAGGTCTCCTGGTCGCCCTCCTCATCTTGGTTGGCTGAGAGGTCCATCCCTGCGAGGCAGAGGCAGATGAAGGTAGGGACACCAGGAGGGAACCCAAACCACCTCCACCTCTGGTGACTCCAGAATCCCCCACACCCTTCTCCTCCCTGGCATTTTGGGTTCAAATCTAGGTTTTTGTTTGGCTACTCAAGTATTAAGGCCAGAAACAAAGGCTGGGCTGAGCTGAGGCAGCCACGAGCTTCAGCTCTGGACTCTCCATCTCTATCACAATTAAGCACCAAGCAAAGACCAACTTAGATATTTCACAGGGAGAAGGGCTGTAGGTTTTTTTGCCAGAAGTGACAGCCAGGTTGTTCAATCCATTAGCAGAGGCCACCACACCCATGAATCCCCAGCTCCTGGCATGTTTAAGGACCACGGCACCATTTTTCATCCATAAATTGTCACAGCCTGTTGGGGCAGTCAGGCTTGCAGGGAGAGACGGCTTGGAAGAGCCCTGGGGCACCCAAACCCTTCCCTGGCTCCCCAAAAAACCCAGCACCAGTGCATCTCCTGGCTCTGCCAGGCAGGGTGGCTCATCCCTGCACTAAGGGGATGTTGCTATGGCCACAACCTGGCAGCTGATGGCTATTCCCATCCTGGGCACCATAGGCTGGGAAAATCGCCCCTGGATTCCCTTGTGAGAGGCAGAGGGGTCCCTGAAGGCCAAGGCATGGCCCTGAGCTGCTGGGGACGAGGGACTCACTTTGTGGAGGCAGTGGACTGGATGCCCCCGTTGGAGGTGAGGGTCCAGTACTTCCCAGTGTAGGTCCTGAAGGCGCATTTCTTGGTGTCCTTGTTGATCTCCAGCTGGTAGGTCTCCTGGTCGCCCTCCTCATCTTGGTTGGCTGAGAGGTCCATCCCTGCGAGGCAGAGGCAGATGAAGGTAGGGACACCAGGAGGGAACCCAAACCACCTCCACCTCTGGTGACTCCAGAATCCCCCACACCCTTCTCCTCCCTGGCATTTTGGGTTCAAATCTAGGTTTTTGTTTGGCTACTCAAGTATTAAGGCCAGAAACAAAGGCTGGGCTGAGCTGAGGCAGCCACGAGCTTCAGCTCTGGACTCTCCATCTCTATCACAATTAAGCACCAAGCAAAGACCAACTTAGATATTTCACAGGGAGAAGGGCTGTAGGTTTTTTTGCCAGAAGTGACAGCCAGGTTGTTCAATCCATTAGCAGAGGCCACCACACCACCCATGAATCCCCAGCTCCTGGCATGTTTAAGGACCACAGCACCATTTTTCATCCATAAATTGTCACAGCCTGTTGGGGCAGTCAGGCTTGCAGGGAGAGACGGCTTGGAAGAGCCCTGGGGCACCCAAACCCTTCCCTGGCTCCCCAAAAAACCCAGCACCAGTGCATCTCCTGGCTCTGCCAGGCAGGGTGGCTCATCCCTGCACTAAGGGGATGTTGCTATGGCCACAACCTGGCAGCTGATGGCTATTCCCATCCTGGGCAGCAGCCTCAGAGGTGGATGCAGCCACAGCCCTGGGGCCACCACCAGCCCCCCCTGGGCCACTTGCACATCCACCCACAGGCACTGAGCCCAAGCAGACCTGCTTAGTCAGGGCTAGTGGGGCCAAATCATCTCCAGCTTGGTGGATTTCTGCCTAAAAATGTTTCTGGGACACGAGTCACAAGCCGTAGCCTGGAGCCAAGGCTGAGGGGCCGTGCTGGGTTTCGGGAGGGAGCGGGGGTGCAGAGCTCAGCCCCACTGCACCCTGCCTGCAGACACCCCCGTGAGCAGCACTGGGCCCCAGTGCCACCAGTGGGCAGGGTTCTGTGACCAGTGAGTGCAGCCCAGGAAGGGACAGCCATCTGACTGTAGTTTTTAATGGAAGGAGGGGAGTTTTTCAGAGCAGAAAGCATCCCCGTCCCTCCCCAGCTGCTACAGGATCAAGTCCAACCAACACACCTGGTCCTGGAAAGGCTGCAAAGTGTGTGTGCAGCCTTTCTGCCCAGATCTGCCTTTTCCTGCAGCCAAGAACCTGTTCATGGGGCTGACAACATGTTCAGCCTCGTGCCCCTCCACAGCCCATTGCCTCCCAGTTTGTTGGCCACTGGGATTTCCAGTACAGCAATCCAGGGGTACTGGGAAGGTGTTGAGGATTGAAGCCTTGGTGGCCCTTCTGCACCAGCAAGTCCCACCAGCTGCACCCAACAGGTGCTGACCCACTTGGGTAGAGACCATCTACCTCCACACACCAGCCTTGGAAATGGAGATGTCTTGGAAATGGAAATGCAACCCCACAGCTGGGCCAGCCACAGCTACCTGGGGCTTCCCATCACCCTGTCTCCTGCTCCAAACAGGCACCTACATCATCCCGGTTCCCAAGGAGCAGCCTCTGCTTTGCCTATCAGTCTCCCACCTTTCCCAAAGGGATTAGGCTTGGAAGGCTTTGCTTTGCTGGCTGGAATCTTATCTCCTACAGCTACCACACCACTGCCTGTTCACAGCATCCCCTCTCCCACCAGGCATCCTCCAGCACCTTCTGCAGCTCCTGAAGGACACGCAGCCCGCCCGGTGCTTTGCTCCCCAGAGGATCTGGGGCAGCACAGGGGGCAGAGGGTGCCTGCACGGCCACCAACCCCAGCCCCACGGGACAAGCCCTCAGCTCATGTGGTTGGCCCCACTCTCACTGCCTCCCAAGGCCAAACCAGCAGCCAAGAGGAAACATTTGGTTTTGATTCTGCCCCCCCCGGCCGGGAAAGCAGCGCGGCA
>NW_009952597.1:1238822-1239111 GCF_000747805.2 Chaetura pelagica | reverse complement strand
CGGAGCCGTCCCTGGGCCCCGCGGCAGGAGGGTCTCCTATCGCCCCCTCCCCGCACGCTGGGTTGGGTTACACCGACTCAGCAGAAAGGAATGCAATTAGGGCAGAAAGAGGCTTCAAAAGGGCCGTAATCCAACCGGAGCAGGAGGTTTGGGGGCTCAGAGGCAGTAGGACCATGGCAAGAGGGGCTGTCCCTCCAGCCCCCCCGCACCAACCCCCCCCCCGCATTTCGCAGGGCCGGCAGCTCCCGCAGCGCCGCTGCCATCACGCGTTAATTACTGCTCTTTGGGA
>NW_009952597.1:1237712-1238805 GCF_000747805.2 Chaetura pelagica | reverse complement strand
TCCGCCTGACCTTGACAAAGCTGCTAATTACAGCCGGAGGTGGGAGGGGGGAGGTGTGCCTGTGCCCCCCCCAAATTCCCCGCGTGCGATGCTCTGCAGCTCCACCCGCGACACAGGTTTGGCTCTGGGGGCCTTTGGGGACCACGCAGGGGCTGGAGGTGGGAGGTGAGGGGCTGAGGTGTATGGCCCCACAGGGCTTCCTAATATCGAGCCCTCCAAACAAAGCCCCTGAGCTGAAGATCCCTGGACAGGAGAGCCAGGGAATGGCGATGGGGAGGAAAGCCAGAGCTGGGGCAGGAAAGGGCTTCCCAGCTCCTCACCTGCTGAGGACCACAGCCAGCCAGTGGGATGAGCTGGCTGGAGCAGCCCCCACGCCTGGGCTCACAGGGGGCAGAAGCCCACCTCGGGAGCTGCCAGCACACGGGCTCTGCTGGATGCCTTTCTACAGCTGGGAGGCAGCAGGGGCAGCTGCCAGCCCTGCCCAGCACCTGGAGCTGACAGGAGGCTGCACCTTTCCCGTGCTCCAACTCCCTAGAGGCCAAGAGGCTCCCTTCCAAAAAAGCCATGGTTTTGCCTGAAAAAAATCCAAGCCTGCCTCCTTCAAAGGGAGTGCTGGCAGCTCCCAGCAGAGCCCCATCCCCAAAGCCCTGGTGGGAGGCAGGGCAGGATTTGGGGTCCTTTGAGCTGCAGCAACCCAGGAGATGCTGTGCCCAGCTCTGCCCACACAGGTCAGGTCCGGGCTCCCTGCAGAGCTCTGACACCCTCCAGCCCAGGCTGCAGCCACACACGTGCCCCAAGAATCCTCTTGTCCCCTCCCTGCCCTTCGGATAGGCTTATGTTGCAGTCATACATAAAGACAAGCCTATTTTTTATCTAAAAGCAGCAGCCCGAAGCACCCGGGGACCACACAGCTCCTCTTGTGGGGGTGCAGCGCTGCTGGGGGGGGGTCACAGGCAGGGGTGAAACACGAATTTCCTGGAAAGTCCTGCCCTCCTTCTCTATGGATTTCCTGTGGCTTCGTGGTATCCTCCAAGTGCCAACGTGCATCTCTGGGGGAGGAATTGGCTGTGGCTGCAGACAGCACCGATCCACC
>NW_009952597.1:1226095-1233434 GCF_000747805.2 Chaetura pelagica | reverse complement strand
CACCTCCCGGGGTAGCAAGAGCCCCCGCGAATTGCAGGGACGCCCCCCGCCAGCACTGCGGGACTCCACTGCATGGCAGGGCTGTTCCCCGCATGACAAAAGCACCCTGAATTGCAGAACCCCCCCCAGACACGCATTGCAAGACCCCCACCACAGGAGAAGACCCCTTCTCGCACAACAAAAGACTCTTTGAATCACAGGACCCCTCCCCACACACACACATTGTAAGGCCCCTTGGCATGGCAAGACCCTTCCTTGCATTGCAACAGCCCCCCTTGAATTGCAGGACCCTTCCCCACGCTGAAGACCCCCCAGTGTATAAAACACCACTCCTTGCATAGCAAGAGCCCCTTTGAACTGCAGGACACCCCCCACACTGTGAACCCTCCCATTAGCAACACCCCGGGCATTGCCACATTCCCAGGACACCCCCCCATTGAAGAACACCCCAGCTGTAGCAAGACCCACTGCGTGACCATTTCAGAATCCCCCCCTCCCCCCCTTCAAAGACCACCCTCTGCACTGCAAGTCACCCCCTTGAACTGACAGTCCCCCTCCTGCATTGCAAGAATCCCCCTCCGCACTGCAAGACCCCATCCTGTGACAAGATCCCATCCCACTCCAGGACTCCATCCCATGAGAAGACCCCATCCCATTGCAAGACCCCTCCCATGCCCGGACCCCCGCACCCCTCTGCCCCTCCCTGGCTGAAGGCTGGGCTGCAGGACAGAAGGGTGAAAGATACCACAGCCCCTCACCATCTTGGAGCCATCCCAGCTGTGCCAGGCACCAGAGTGGCTGGAGCATCTAGACTTTGGGAAATCCAAATTCCCCCAGCAAAGCCAAAACCAAAACACGTGTCCCCCCCGCCCCCTCTGTACAAGGGGATATTTCCAGGCCGTTTCTCAGGGTGTAGGTGAGGGGTGTTGCTGTGCAGGCACAAGGACACACTGCAGTGGCACACGTGGCAGAGCTGTCCCCAAGATGGGAAGGGACCAGAGCCTGGGTACGGGGAGGGGGGGCTGTCCACTGCTCCGTGGGGACAGGGAGGGACAGTTTTCATGGCTATAAGGCAGACACTAACACAGAGGAGTGTGGCTGGGGTGGCAGATTTGATGCCCCTCAGCTGCACGGGGCTTGTGGGGGGAGCCAGATGGGGGAAAAGAGCTGTTTGCTGGGGAAATGTGCAGGAACAGAAAATCGGAGAAAGAGGCATGGGAGGGACTTAGGGGAGGGCTTTAGGGAGGATCAGGGAACTGCACCACCTGCCCTGGCTGAAGCAGGACAAGGGAAGGGCTGGAGTGTGGGTGCAGGTGGGAGGGTGCAATGGGGGGGCACTCAGGGTTGGCTGGCACGAGGGTTTTCCCCAGGCTCATCCCCCCACGGCAGGACCTCATCCGTCCTCCACTGCCCCAGGCCTTCCAGGCTCCACTGGTTCTGCACCGGCTGTACTGGTTAGAGCCACTGCTCCACCTCCAAGCTGCACCACAGCCACCCACCCCTGCCCGGGGGTCACTGGCACAACTGCCCCAGGGCAAACCTGCCAGCTCCGGGTGGGGTTTGTTCTCCTGGGATGCCTGGGCCAGACCTGCTCTGTGCTTGTCCTTGCCACACAGACAGACAGGCAGGCTGTTTGCAACCAGAACCAGCACCACATCCACTCAGCTGGGTCAGAAGCCAATCCTTCCCCCCCTCCTCGAGCTCCAGTGAAGTAGATCCACGTTTGCCTGGCAAAATTCGGGTGCTCTTCTTGCTAAAAGCACTTGGGCATTAGGACCTGGCTGCGAGGCTGAGCATCTGCCCGGGCCCACAGCTGCTGGGATCTGCCTTCTCCTGCCTCAGCAGGCAGATGGTGGTGAGGCTGAGAAAGAAACAGCTTTTCTGCTCAGAAAAAGAAGAAGAAAAAAAAAAAAAAAAAGGCAATTTTGCAGTGGGAAAAAAAGAACCCACCCTGTTGTCTCCCCAGCACCCAGCAGCACGGCTGGCACTGCCTGGCTCAGCAGGCAGCCTGGCTGCACTGCCTGGGGGGGACAGGAGAGCCCCTGAAGCTGGCTGAGATGTCCTCACATGTCACTGCAGTGACAAAGAGTGACCAGTGCCCCCCGGCTTGGGATGCAGCAGCCAAACCCCATTCCCGTGCTCATCCACCCGGGGCAGGGGGGGAGGCACCGGGTTCCCCTCTCGATGCTGCATTTCCCACCGTCTTTGCAAGGCGCTGTGACTAAAAGCTTCTGAGGTCTCCCTGCCCCCACAGCCCCCCCAGGGCAGACTCGATCCCCGGAGGGGCTGCCTGACTCACCCGCTGGGGCTTGTCATAAATCCCGGCTCCAAAAGAGAAAAAGCAAAAAAAAGGAGCCCCGGTCATGGAGTGACCCTTGTCTTGCCTGCCTCGGGCACAGAAACGCCCTCGGATTTTCAGGCTTGCCTGGAAGCTTTTCCTTGCAGCTCAGCTCCGTTTGCAAGCGGCCCCGGGGCTTTTAGTTGAGGTGGTTGAAGTGGGGCTGGAATGGGGAGCCAGGGCCACTGCAGGGAGGGCAGGTCGCTGGGCACACTGTATGGGGACAAGGGCAGGCAGAGAGGGGCTGGGCAGGGGGCAGAGGTGACCCCTGGTGTGACATTAGCAGGGGGCAATGGGCTGTTCCCACCCTGTGTCCCCCGGGAGGGCTGAGGAGCCATCCCAGGGCAGCAGGAGACATCCCTGCTGAAGGGGCAGGGTGAAGGCAAGGGGGATGCTTTGGGGGGTGTGTGCCCATCCCTCCAGCACACGCAGCTCCTCTGGGCACAGCTGTGCCACGTGGGTGTCTGGCAGTGCCACCGGGTCACCCCTTGGAGCACAGCTGCCCTCTGGCTTCAGGCCACATCTCAGCTGCCAGCCTGGCCTGAGCCCTCCTTGTCCTTGCTGGGGTGATTCTGGGGACTCACTGCGAGGGGGCTGCTCTCAGGTTTTTCACCCCAGTGGCACCATGATGGCACAGGGGACATGGGCTGTCTTATGGCCACCTGCTCCCCCCAGGACCCTCATACACTGTAGACCTGGCTTGATGTCATTGCCACATGCAAACAGGTGTGCTGGGTGTGTCAGTGTCCCTTGTGGTGGTGGCAGTGGCTGCAAGACGGCCAAGGTGTGTCTGGGGAGCACCCCCTCCCCAGCTTGGGTACCCCCCTTTACCTTTACCCTGTGGAGGGGGCTTGGCAGAGGCTGGGGACCACGTTGCCAGGTGGCCACCATTTCTCCAGCCACCTCTGTCCCCACATGAGACACGGCTTGGTGACAACAGGAGCCCCCATGCAGGATGGGGTAACCTCATGCAGCCCAGCAAGCTGCCCTCCAGCAGGATCAAGGGCTTTGCCAAAACCACCTGGCAACAGGGGACTGCTGGACAGGGGATGGGAACAGACCCCAGGCATGGACCCAACACCCTGACTGGAGGTTGCAACTCTCAGGGGACCCTGACGTGCCCCTTGCTATGTCTGGGGCCACAGGGGACACCCTGGGGTGCCTGGCTGCCCCATCCTTGCTGCCATATGCCACCAGGCAGCTCAGCAGAGGTTCTCCAGCAGCTCTCCTGACAGTTGGCAGGCGCCCCGGCCTCATTAAAATTGTATCAGGGAGTATTTAAAGAAAAAAGCAGCAGCACCAAGGAAAACAAAGGGAAGCCCTAAGAGCGGGGCTCAGATCAGCAGATTACACTCCTGGAGGGGAGTTTTCCCATGGGATGCTGCCCTGAGGGGGGTTTCCCAGCCCCACAACTCAGGAAGCAAGGGACAGGGGCAGAGCATGGACAGGGCTCAGATGTGTCCCCACATGGTGTGGCCATCAGTGGTGGTCATGGTACCAGCCCAGGTGCTTGCTCAGTGCTTTATCAGCCAGGTTTATCCTGTTATCCTAATTTAATTCCATCCAGAGTGTAATAAGGGAGGGAGATGCTTGAGGGAAATCCTTCAAGTGCAGGGCTTAAAAAGGTTTGGGTATTGGGCACAGGGAAGCCTCAAACAAAGGAAGGAAGAAAGTGGATGGGAAAGCACGTATGGCCGGGCAGTTCTGGGCTGGGACTTTGTTCCTCTCTTCCTGCTCGAGTTTGTAGTCTGGTGTGTTTTTTGCATTATCTGAAGTTAAGGCAAAAACCTGCCCCTTCCTCAGCGCCCCCATGAGGACCCCGTGGAGGTGGGATGGAGGGTAGAGCCTGGTTCATCCAGTGGGAGAACGAATTTTATTAGGAAAGATTCAAAAAGGACCTTTTGAGCAGCAGTTATTCATACTGGTGGTGGGGCTGATGCTCTTTGTCCTGGTCCCAGAGCCCTGCCTTGTCCCCAGGGCTCTGCTAGGGTGTGAGGCACCTGTAATAACCCCTTGGAAGCACCCAGGAGCAGCAGACAGGAGCCATGGGGCATTTGGTGAGCAAAAATAATCAGGAAGCAGGGGATGCTTTATGGCCTTTCCAAAACAAAAGACAAAAATAACAACCAAAACCAGGAAATAACAATTTTGGCCCCAAAACCACTTCAGAGGAGGCTCCTGGGCAGCTCCAGAGGAGGTTTCAGCAGGGTCTGGGGTCAGGTTGGTCCCTGGCAGCAGGAGGGTGATGCTGGGGGAAGCCACCCCAGCAATGCCACTGCCCACAGGTGCAACGAGCGTGCACGGGCTCAGCTCACACCTGCATCTCCCACCCAAACCAGGGGGCGGAGAGGAAGAGCTTCAGTGCCAGCCCCATCACCCACCACACATCCCTGCTTTTAATTCCCTGCTGCAGCAGGGAGTCAACCCAGAAGAATCTGCAGGGAAGAAGAAAGTGTGTTATCAGCATCTGCCCACACAGAGCTCCAAAATAACCTGTCCCCGCCGCTCGGCAGCACCGGGCGGAGCAGGTGACTCAGCTCCTTCTGCTCTGGATTTCTCCCTCAGTCATGCCTGGATCCATTGCTTCCCGTGTGCCCCAGCACCTCCTCCACTCGTGGTCCCATCCGGGGCATCCAGCGAAGGGTTCGCTGGGCAGAGGAGCAGCCCTGCCTGAAACCCCAGGGCACTGCTGCTCCCTCCAAACCCACAGTCTGCCAAAAAAAAACCCTGGTCTGAGCTGGATCAAGGAATCACAGAATCGTTTTGGTTGGAAAGGACCTTTCAGATCACTGAGTCCAACTGTTCACCCAGCACTGCCAAGGCCACCATTAAACCATGTCCCTCAGCACCACATCTGCATGACTTTTAAATCCCACCAGGAATGGTGACTCCACCACTGCCCCAAGCAGGCTGTGCCAGGGCCTGACAACCCCTTCAAGAGATGAAAGTTTATCTAATGTCTGATCTAATAATATCTGATCCCACCCCCACGTAACTCTGCTGTGATCAGCCACAACACATCAGCTTTGTCCTCACCTTGGGAGGGTGTGCAGCACATCCCAAAGAGGACATAAGAGGGGTGGAGAAGCCTTGGTATGGCTGGAAATGAGTCAGAGGGTGGCAATGAGGGACATCAAGAATGGGGGACAAGGTGAGCAAAGCTGGGAGTAAGCTGCCCAGGATGGGGGATGAGAAGGAGGAGATGGCTGATGTTTTCTGTTTGCCATCATCTCAGCATCTTGCTGTGGGCTCGAGGTGCAGCTTTGGGGTGGCTGCACTGATACCCTTTGCAGGGGGCTGGTGCTGAGACCCCCGAACCCTCGGGGGCTGCACTATGTGGATGCATGAACTTGTGTAGAAACCTCTTCAGCAAGGTGAGAGAGCTTGGAGAGAAACCAAGGCCAAACCCTAGCAGGACAAGGGGATTCCCCCCACACACCCCTAGAACAGGGTGCCCATCTCTTTAAGGATGAGAGAGCAGCAATAGGAGCCACCTGGAAAGCCCTGGGGATCCCTATAAAGGGCTGAGAGGGGCAGGGAGGGGGAAGATTCTTCAGTCTATGACTTGAATGGAGGTGAGTGGGTTATTTGCCTCCTTGGTGGAGGTATGAGGGCACTCTGGAGTGGGCTGCAGCAGAGTCTGCACCCAGGCCTGCAGCTGGGAGCACTGGAGCTGGTGGGGGCTGGGATTTTGTCCCAAGAAAGGGGCTGGGGGCAGTGGTTTGAGGAGGGGAGGGTCAAACCTTCCTGCCCAGGCATGGCCCCTGCCAGCTGTGCCTTCCTGGCTTGGAGAGCCCCTTCCAGATGGATAACTCCATTGTTGATGGTGAAAAGAGTCCATTAGTTGGGATTAGGAATGGGGCCTTTGGGAATTAGCCCTGCACCTCCCACCTAGCCATCCCCTGCCTCCTGTGGGTGCTGGGCTGGGGGGGACCCATCTCTGCCTCCTTGGAGCACTGTCCCCTCCCCTTTGGTTTTGGCTGCAGCAGGGAATGGGGCTCCTGTTGAGCTGTAGAGAAATGTGGGAGCTGGTGGAAAGAAGGAACCTGTGTCCCCAGGTGGTTAGATGTCCTGTGTTCCCATTGCATTTCCTCGTGTGCTTGCAATCCAGTGCTGGGTGAGGATCTGCAGCCCACAGTGCTGCTCATCCTGGTGGCACCATGCATAGGGCCATGCTTCCTTGGTCACTGACCTGCTGCTGGGAAACAGCTGCTGGAAGGGAGGAAAGAGCCTTTGGGGCAAGCAGAGACCTCCCTGCACTTGGCTGGGGGTAGCTGGGGATGCTCAGAACTGCAGGAGGAAAGGGAGTGTTATTCCAGAGCAGGGTTTTGGCTCTTGGACAGCCTGGGAGTCCTTCCAGCCCATCATTTATCTCCTTAGGTACATCCATGCACATCTCCCTTTAGTATCTTGGCTTCCCATGCATTCTCATAGGGCCCCAGTGGGGCTGGAGGTAATTTTGCATGTGGGGAAACAGAGGCACGGGGAGCTGGTGTTGGTGCCTGCAGTCAGGAGGTGCCCAGCTGTGCTCCTCATCTGACACGTGGAAAAACCCCTGGGATGAGAATAGAGGCTGTTCTCCCAGCAGAGTCTGTGAGGGGGGTGGCTGGGGTAGAGGGGACACAGAAGCTGTGGCTGCCCCATCCCTGGCAGTGTTGAAGGGCAGGTTGGATGGGGCTTGGAGCAACCTGGGCTGGTGGGAGGTGTCCCTGCCCATGCAGGGGGGTTGGGACTAGATGAGCCTTAACATCCCTTCCAACCCAAACCAGTCTGTGATTTGGTGACACCCCAAATTTGGAGCCCCTTTTTGACACACTCCCCCCTCCCCCTTGTGCTCCAGCTCGGCAAAGCCGGGGGGCTCCTGGTGTGAAGCTGGTGGCGATGGGAGCTGCGGGGGGGGGTGGGGGTTGGAAAGGAGCTGCTTTTCCTCCCCCACCGCTGCCTTCCCTTCCAATCTCCGGGGCTGTCAGTCCGGCTCTACCCGCGGGGGGAGGGGGGGGG
>NW_009952597.1:1222439-1226031 GCF_000747805.2 Chaetura pelagica | reverse complement strand
CCCGGCGCGGGCTGCGGCCGGAGCCCCCTCGTCTTCGGGTGGGGAAGGGGCTGCTGCACCCCCGGCACGGGGCTCTGCAGCACCCCGCTTTTTAGTGAAGGTGCCAGGAACCCCCTCTCAGCCCCCTCCCTGCCAGCCAGCTGGGGGAGAGCTGGGAAGGGATAAACCCCAGATGATGTGGGGCTGGGGTTCAGGGGGCTGGAGCAGTTTCCTGGTCCCATGTGTGGGTCTGCACCCCCCCAAAAAAAAATGGGCTGGAGGCTGGGTGAGCCATGTGGAGCCATCCCAAGGGTGTGCAGGGGGTGAGAGGATGGGAGAGGGGCTGCTGCTGTGCTGGGACAGCTGGGGCCAGATGTGTGGTGGGGCTGGATGGAGCCTTTGGTTCATGGTGCTCTCTGCAGCATGCGGGGTGTGCAGTGTCTGGGGTAACACGCATGTTAGTGCGTGTGACCCCGTGTGCACCTCGGTACCTGTGATCCCGTGTGCATTGTGTATGATCCTGCGTGCAGCATGTCCCTCGGTGGCTGCGCTCCCACGTGCGTGTGCACTCCTTGTGCAACGTGCACGCTGGTGTGTGCTACTCGCGTGTGCTGCGTGTGCAACTCCCTCTGCAACCTGCGCTGCTGTATGTGCCCTGCCCCTTGGGACACACCATCCCGGGTGCACTTTGCACTGTTCAACCTGGTGCTCGGTCTGCACCCGGGAGCGTGCAACTCCTCGTGCAAGGTTTACCCGGGAGCGTGCAACTCCTCGTGCAAGGTTTACCCGGGAGCGTGCAACTCCTCGTGCAAGGTTTACCCGGGAGCGTGCAACTCCTCGTGCAAGGTTTACCCGGGAGCGTGCAACTCCTCGTGCAACAAGCAGTTGGTGTGGGCAGCCCTCTGCTCAGTGTGCGCGTTGGTGGTTCATGCAAATCCACGTGTGCTGGGATCACGCACAAACGAGGTGCGTGTGCCCAGCTTGCACGCGCGTGGCGTGACCCCGGGCGCATCCCTGCGCGCGTGGCCCTGCCCCGGCTCCTGCTTTGCAGGAACATCCCAACACTGCCACCCAGCAGCCCGGCCCTGCTCTGCAGTGGGTGTTGCAGCCTGGTGGAAATTGCGGGCAGGGTGGACAATATGGAGCCGAACAAAGCGGCTAAGGGGAGGGAGGGAGGGAGGGTGGAGGCTCCGCTGCCTGCTCAGGACCCACCCGAGTGTCTTTGAGCCCCTCCGCGTGTCTCCGGAGCGGATCACTTGGAAACGCAAACCGAAATTCTGCAGCTGTCTGGGAGCTGGTGCTGCAGGGTTGGAGCTTGGGGTGGGAGGAAACATCACAGCAAGGGGAGCTGGGTGCTCCGGTGCTGGCTGATCCCCGGCAGTGAAGCCCCAGGCTCGGTGCTGCTGACAGGCTGGTCTGTCTTGAGCAGCGATTTCACCAAGTGATGGGTGTAGCTGCTCATGTGCCTGATCCAGGTTGTGGTACCCGGCGCCGGGACATGAGAGGCTCTGTGTGCCCCACTCCCCCACCCCACATGATGCTCTTGGCATCATTTCCACTGCCACTCCCTGGCGGGCCTGGGTAGGATGGGGACCTGGCCCCAGCATGGGCCTGTTCACCCTTCATGTGAACATGTAGGAAAAGTGCACTAGGAAAGCACAAACTGCCTTGCAGCAGCTGTGGCCACTCCTCAGGGCTCCTTGTGCCCTGGGATGTCACACACCCTGTGGCCCTGCATGTGCCTTGGATGCTGTGGGATGACACCAGAACAGTTCCCTGGTCTTTTGCTGCTGGGGTGGATCGGGGCAGGCTGGCAGAGCTGGTGCCAGCTGAGCACAGCCAGGATGGGGCATCTTGCTCCCTGGGTGAAGCCACAAGCTGAAGAGTCATTGTGGGTTCCTGTACTCTGTGTGAAGAACTAATTGTGAAAGAAGAATTATGGGGACAGGGTGGACAGTCAGTGTGTGGCTGAGATCACTGCCTCCCAGGGCTGGGGCTGCCCATCCAGGGTGGGTTTGTTTAGCCAGGATTTGGGAAAGCCCTATGGAATCCCACTGCTGGGGCAATTGGAGCGTTGGCTGTTGCCCCTTCGTTGATTTGGTCTCCCCACCAGTATTTTGGGGTGTTTGCCCCATCACACAGGTGGGGATATCACCACCCCCAGCCCCTTGGTCCAGGGGAAGGCTCCGAGCTGCAGGGCAGAGGTGACACGGGATGTGTGGGAGACACAGTCACCCCAACCAACACCCGGGCTGCCTCCCCTCCCCGGGCAATGGGAGAAAGTGCCACTCCCTCTGTCACACCCCGGGGCATTTGCTCCAGTGATGCAATCCCGGGGGGGGAATGAGTCACATGAAATCCCCAGCAGGGATGGGATGAGCTGAGCTGTGCTGGGACTCAGCCCCAGCTGCTTCTCCAGAGCTTGTCAAACCGCCCCAGGGTGCAGCAGATCAGCCCTGCTTCCTCCATGGGGAAATCAGGGGTAGAGCTGGGGCTGGAAAAGGTGAAATGGGGGCAGGGGGAGTCCAGGGGTGCTGCACATCTCATCCTGGTGATGGCTGGGGAGGGATGAGCCAGCCCAGCACCAGGACGGGCCCAGGACCTGGTTCCTGCAGTCTGAATGTCCTGATGGGCTCTGTGATACCTGTCCCAGCAAGCAGGCTTCCCCCACCAGGTGCGTCAAGATGCTCTCAGGTGCACTGACATTTCCCACACGCCTCTAGACCAAATTCTTGGCAGAAAGTGAGATTTGGGTGCCTGACCCCCCCCCGCGGCTCCGTTGCCCCAAGGTGCCCGGCTCCCCGCTTTCCTCGGGGGGTGCATTTCCCCCCCCCCGATGACAGCACTATAGGAAATTATAGCCAGTGCAGTCACACAGTGGGGGTGAAAATAAACTTTGTCAGGTTGGCAGTTATGGTAAGTGATGCTCATAAATGACAAGAAACCATGCAGTCAAAAAAGATAAAAGAAAGAACAAAAAATAAAACAAAACAGAGACAAAAGAAGCAAGGAGTTTAAATTTCTAACAAAAAGATGTACATGCTTGCCACACTGTTATGGTAGAATGTACACACTTTATGTCCCAAGACATCTGAATGAGAGAGTTAATGGACAGAGGTTGGCAGGGAATGGGTTAAAATTTAGGTGAACTCCAGCTCTTCTATTCCCAACCCCCCTTCCCCTTTCCCATCCGGATGGGGCACCCGAATGTTTTCACTTTCTATTTTAAGGAGCTGGATGCTGGCCCTGAGCAGAGGCTGGGCCTGTGGTGGCAGCCAAGGTGTGTGTGGCTGCTGGCACCCTCTGTGCTACCCACCTTCGAGGCCACCCCTCTGTCCCACCTCTGTCCTGGGGTGTGGATTTCCCGCAGGTTGAGGGTCCTGCAGAGATTGCAGGGACGGAGGTGAGAGAGGATGCAGAGGGGAGGGTGTGTGGGTGTGGGGACACTGCTGGGGGAGGGGGACACATCGTTTGCACAGGGGTACGTTGCTGTAAAGTGACATTGCAGGGGGCACGCGGCTGCAAAGGGACACCCCCGAGAGGGAGGGGGCGTCACTCTGCACCCCAGGGCTGCTCCACGGGGCTGCCGTGGGAAAAAGGCAGACCGGTCCTG
>NW_009952597.1:1216417-1219753 GCF_000747805.2 Chaetura pelagica | reverse complement strand
GCCTTGGGTGCCAGCCAGGGCTTGTGTGGCTGCTGGCACCCTCTGTGCTACCCACCTTCGAGGCCACCCCTCTGTCCCACCTCTGTCCTGGGGTGTGGATTTCCCGCAGGTTGAGGGTCCTGCAGAGATTGCAGGGACGGAGGTGAGAGAGGATGCAGAGGGATGTTGTGTGGGTGCGGGGACACTGCTGGGGGAGGGGGACACATCGTTTGCACAGGGGTACGTTGCTGTAAAGTGACATTGCAGGGGGCACGCGGCTGCAAAGGGACACCCCCGAGAGGGAGGGGGTGTCACTCTGCACCCCAGGGCTGCTCCACGGGGCTGCGGTGGAAACAAGGCAGCCCAGACCTGGGAAATCCCCAGGCTGGTGGGAAATGCGGAGAAAGCAAAACAAAAATAGCACCTTCCCTGCCAGTGGCCAGGGCGGCTCATGGGGCTGGGATCGGGGTCCCCCAGCACCCGGGGCACACACCCCATATCCCCCAGCTTGTGCCGGCTCCTCACGTTGTGTCCTGCATTCTTGGCATTATTCTCCTTTTCTCCTCCTCCTCCTCCACCCCGGGGACGGGCTCTCAAACCTCTCCATTTATGGACAGGAGGTTAGGTCAAGTGGGAGGGTGAGGGGATGCCTGGGTCCCTGGGGAGAGATTATGGGGGGGGGGATCCTGCATGGTGTGCTGAAAGTTGGGGGACATTCGGGCATTACCCCTGAGACCCCCTGTCCTGGTGCCCTGTGCCACTGGGACCCCCATGCAGGGTGGTGGTCGGGGTGACCCCCTCTGGATGCTGAAGCAGCCGTGGAAAAAACAGCCCCTGCGGGTGGGGAGGGATTTATTTTTTTGTTTTTCCCCCTGCTTCTTTTCTAACTGTATCTTGAAGGGCTGGTTTGGGGGTCAGGCTCCCTCCCCGGGGGGAGGCTGGATGTGTCCCCAGCCTCGGGCCACCGAGGAGTCACTGGGGCAGGGTGAGGTGGCTCTGAAGCAGCTCCAGATGATGAAATGTCCTGATTCATTCCAATTATTAATATTAAAAAAAAAAAGTGTCTGGGCCAGCAGAACCCTGCCATTTGGGGTGGCTGAGCTGCCTCCTGGGGTCAGGCTTTCGGGCTGGATTTTCCCCTGGTCTCTAATAACACCTCGGGGTGTTGCTGAAGGCAACAAACTGGGGTTGCAGACAAGTACCCAAGGAAATGTGCTGCTGGGGACAGCCCTGGTGCTCTGTCATGCAAGGTGGGGAGTGAGGATGCTTTGAAGGGGGACACATGAGAGCCCCTCCCCAGCTTGGGGACATCCCCTGTTGTCACTAGGGTGAGGAAGGACCTCGTTGGGAAGAGTGAGGTGGATGAGCCTCAGCTGCCTTTTGGAGTCTTAATCAGCCCTGCAGACCCCCAAGCAAACCCTGTCCCTGTGGGCTGGGAAACAGAGAGAGGGACCTCAGGAACTTGTTCCTGCACCCCACAGGGACCCATCATCCCCTCCCCAGCTCCCAGCTGACTCAGCCAGACAGGATTCCCACAGCTTCCGTCAGGTACTGCCTGGAGTAAATGGGGAAGAGGTTTCACAAGCCCCGGTAATTAATGCTAATTACAGAGCAGCAACATGGGAATCATTTCTTCCCCAGGTGTCCTTCCAAAAATGGCTTTCTGCAGGTGTGGCACCACCTTTTGCTTGTCATTAGGAACTGCTCCACCTTGGAAAAGGTGAAACCTTGGGAGGCTGGGACTGTGGGAACGGTGTGATGCAGGATGGTCCCCACAGCCCCGGGCTGTGGCTGCTGGCAGCCAGGCTTGCCTGGAGGGCAGGGCCTGTTCAACCTGGGTCAAGGCAACCCGTGGGGGGAGAAAAAATACCGTATGATCTCCTTGAGCAGCATGACTGCTTCTGGCAGCTGCCAGCAGGAAAATGAAACCATGGAGAAGGGCTCAGAGTCCTTGATTCTGCTGCCTGCACTGGGAGGGCAATGAGGTCCTCCCAGAACCTCATGGTGAGAGGGGCTGAGCTTCTCTGAGGCTTAAAAAGGCAGAGTGAAGGAGTTTAAAGAACTTTTTCAGTATTTTCTTCACACTGAGCTGGTCATACTTAAACCCCTTGCATGTGAAATATTAGAAATAAAGCAGGGTGGAAGTGGGCTGGGGGAGCCCTGAGCTCCAGACCTAGCTATGATGGGCTGGAAAAAGTCTCATATGCCTTAGGAACATGCTGAGCACTCCAGTGCTTGGGCTGCAGCAAACCTACCCTTCCCTTTACCTGTCTGGAGAAAATAATTTAGAGGAGATAAAAAGTGGGCAAGGTGCAGAGGAAGGGATCACCTTGTCCTCTGTGGCCACAGTGACTCATGGCAGAAGTTCTGGGCTTAACCATCAGCAGGATAGACATGGGCTAGAGGTAAGGAAACCCTTCCCATGCAGACTCTGTTCTCAGAGCCTGATTTGATGTGACTTTTTTTATCTGCAAGACTGAGCAATGGGAAGCAGCTCAGAGGTGACCCTGTGATGCAGGACAAGAGCCAATTGCTGGTGGTGGCATCACCATTAATGGTGAAAATCAACCATCTGGACAGCAAAGTGCTGCAGGGATTGACTGCTCTGCTGGTCTTCCACAGCCTCATTTGTTTTGTTTAAAATTTGGCTTAGACTTACAGAATTTAGGCCCCTACCCAACAGGGATGGTTGTGTCCTATTTAATTTAAGCCTCCGGACTTTTGTAGCAGATGAAGGGGCTGGTGCTTCCCTACTTGATGAAGAAGAGCATATCCCATGCTGGAAACGTCTCTTATTATTTAGGAGTGAAAATAATTTCAAAAGACTTCGTTGAAGCTCACAGAAGGCAAAATCAAACAGGATAAAATCCACCTGGAGCCAGTTTCCAGGTTGTTTCCATACTTCTCCAAGAGGAAATACTCACAGTCTGGGAGCTGTGGGTGCTGCGACTGCCTGTCCCCTGACCAGGGGGGTGGGGACAAAGTGGGGGTGGAGGGTGAAGCTTCATCCCCACCAGGCTGGTGAGCTTGGAAACCGGTCCTGGCAGAGAAGAAACCCATCTCCTCTGCAGGCTGAGTGAGAGCTGCAGGGAGGCAACTGTCTGCCTGGTTTTTAAATAATCGTGACTTTGCCGGGATGGTTCCCTTTTGATGTGTGCAGACTTCTCCCTCTGCCTTTCCCTTTGCAGATTTTCCCTTGCAGCAAGGGGAGTTGCTGCACGTATCCTGACGGGTGGGTCTTCTCCCACCACTCAGCCCTTGCCTCCTGTCTGAAGATGGGGAGGAAAAGGGCACTGCCAAAACCAACGCTCCGGCGTGGCAGCCAATTCCCCCCCGGGATGGCAGCTTTAATGAGAA
>NW_009952597.1:1213444-1216029 GCF_000747805.2 Chaetura pelagica | reverse complement strand
CGGGTGGGTCTTCTCCCACTGCTCAGCCCTTGCCTCCTGTCTGAAGATGGGGAGGAAAAGGGCACTGCCAAAACCAACGCTCCGGCGTGGAAGCCAATTCCCCCCCGGGATGGCTGCTTTAATGAGATGTCACAGCTAAGGAGTCTGCTGGCAGAGCCCTCGTGGAGAAACGTGCTGGAAAATGGTAACGCAGCAAGTCTTGGCATTGGGAGCTTTCTGGGCTGCCTTCCCCATCCTGGAGATGTGACTCCAGGGGAGTAGCTGGGTGAAGGACCTTGCTCTCCACCCCAGCATCAGCCAAAAGCAGTTGCTGACAGCCCACTGCCTGCTCCCTGCCAGGGTGTCATTAGGCCAAGTGTGAGAAATATGTTCATCCCCCCAAAAAAAATAATGGGATGGGCAATAAACTGGCCAAAGCGAATATTGGGAGCTCCTGACACACCAGGCACCAGCACAGGGTTCGTTAGGTGGGGCTGGTGATTTATGGGAGGAGATTCATGCTGCTGGTGGGCTTGTCCTGCACTGCAAGACCACCCCCCCTTGCCCAAATCCCAGTGGAAAACATCCACCTTGCAGAGGGGCCCAGGCTGACAGCAGATTGGTGGCTTTCCTTTTCAGGTGGCTGGACTTGAGGGGACAGATTGAAATTCCCAGGAGGTGAGTATCTAAAGTTCCTTTCCATCCCAGCACATGGAGGCTTTGGGAGCTCAGGAATGTTTTCTCTGCTGAGCACAAAGTTATCCTGGAAGCAAGCACAGGCCTGCAGCACTTCAGCATCTCATGTCCCAGCATCTGCTGGATGTTAACAGGTAAAACCAGCAACCAGGGACTGGGGGGTCTTGCTCTTTGTTGTTCCTTGAGCTGATGCACAAGGGATGGGAAACATGGAGACCTTTTCCCTCCCTGGGAAGCAGGGTACAGGATGATGCAGGACGAATGATCCAGGGAACCCATCCCTCAGGAGGGCAGCCCCCGTGGCTCAGGTGGTACGGAGGAGGGAGGGAATAATTTCTAAAGTGTATTCCTGGTGAGTTCAGGGTTTATGAAGTGATGGAGGGGGGGTGTGGGCCTCAGCTGCTCTCTGGTTTCCGGTTCCTGCCGCCTCTTTTTCCTGCTGGTTACGTGGAGCCAGGGTCAGGTTTTGCCATTTAAGGCTTATTTCCCCAGGCAGTGGCTGTGCCGAGAGCTGCTGGGTAGGTGGGTCCCTACCCACTCGGTGTTAATTAAAATGGGTGACCAGAGAGGGGTGGGTGCTCATGGATGAGGAGGGGGGACACTTCCTATCCCTCCTTCCCATGCCACGGGGAGAATGCGACGTCGCTTTTCATCAACCTCCGTGGCAGAGGAGGAGCTGAGGGAGGGATATGGGTTTGGCTCTGGATTGATGTGCCCCATGTTGGATGGATGGACAGGAGAAAAACCTTTCTTTGTTCCAGAGGCTGCAGGGGGCTGTGGTCACCTTGGGGCTGGGTGAGCAGACCCCTGAGCCAGTCCCACCGAAAGACCCAAACTGGGCGATGCTGGGATGAAGCACTGACAGAGCTCAGGCTGTGCAGGAGGCAGAGCTGCCCCATGCTCAGGGCTTCCTCATTCCCAGCACCATGCCTGGTTGCTGAGTCTTCCTCTTGCTTGTGTCTGTCCCCTCCTCCTGCAAAACAAGAACAAGGTCTCCCAGACAGGGAATGGGGCTGTGCAGCCATCTCACAGCCACGGGGAGTGGTATGGGGACCAGGAGGGCTCCAGGCTGGGGCTGTCTCCTTGCAAAGCCCCTGCAGGAAGATCACTCCCTGGTTTTCTCCGTGCTGACTTGCCTTTTCCTCGGGCCATGCAGAAAGCTGCATGGAAAGCTGCACAGAAAGCTGCACAGACAGCAGCCACTCTTCATGTCTCAGCCTGCTTTCTGTCTGAGCCCCACCGTGGCTCTGGTGGCCCTTGTACCTCCTTGGCTTCCTCTGCTGTCCTTGGTGCTCCAGTGATGAAGGAGGTCTGGAAGCCACTTCTGCAACCCCACACGGCTCCAGCTCTGGCATGAGGAAGGGAAGAGACCAGGAATATGGATATCTTAACCCTGTTTTTCAGGAGTCAGCATGGGCTCCCCTGGGGAACAGCCGAGCCAGGGCAGTGCCATTGCTCCAGTATGTGCCACCTGTGAGCCCTCAAGGTTTTAAAGGGACTTAAGTGCATTTTTCAAGTATTCTCCAAGTTGATAATGTCTCCACCACCTTGGAGGGGCTCAACACCTGCCCATGCACACATTGCCCACATGGCACAGTGGAGAGGGCACCCAAAGGTGGTGAAGGGATCCGGGTGCCAGGAGATAGCAGAAGTCTGCCATCCTCCTCCTTGGGATCAGGAGGGACCTGACAACTCACAAAACCACCCGAGTTTTATCACACTTTCTCCTTTCAGATCTCCATTCCATGGACCAGCCTGTGGTGAGCTGAACATCAGGGTGTCCTTGTTAGTCCCAGGTAAGAGCTGGCGAGGAGCAGGTCGGGTATCTTAATACGTCAGGGGAGTGACAGTCAGCACATGGCACCCACTGTTTGCCTTTCACTTGAGATCTTATCTCCTGCCAGCAGGAA
>NW_009952597.1:1207893-1213014 GCF_000747805.2 Chaetura pelagica | reverse complement strand
GAATGTGTGAAATGAGCCAAACAAAGCACTTGGGAAATCCTGCCTCCAGTGAGGGATGGAAACTTTTGGGGGAAGCAGGCTGAGAGGGTAATAAAATGCAGCGGGGCTTGGTGTCTGCACACAGGCTTTGTGACAATGGTTTCCTTTCATCCCTAGCTGGTGTGTAGGGCGGCCTCTGGATGCCATTGGAGGGATGATAAGCTCGCTGGTTTGCTCCCAGACTTGCTACAGATTTTGGTGAGACCTGGACCAGAGGGGCTGGTGGGGAGTGGCATCACCCCACAGAGCACACGGGCTCTCTTCTTCCCCCACTGCCTGCCCATCAGGAGCAGCAGCATCACCAGGTGAAAAGCTCCTGGTCCTCCCCCCTGCACCTGCTCCCTGGAGGAGAGCCAAGGTGTGAGGAGATAGGTGGCATGGATTCCATTTCTGGTGAAAGGCTTGAGTGCTCCACATGGGCTGAATCACCCCTGAGGGTTTATTTTAAGCCAGCAGAAGGTGGGGAGTGGATGGGGCATTGACAACAGCATGACCCACTCCTCCAGGGCTGAGTCCCTGGCTGGGGTGAGCTGCTTGCGTCAGAGCTGGGCACGGGCTGTGCAAACAGAGCCAGGGGCCAGCCCAGGCAGGGATGGAGCTGGGACAGGGCCCAGAGGAATTCCAGTGGGTGCCTCTGCATCCCTCCTTCTAGGAATGGGCAAACCCTGCCTTGCCCGGCTGGTCCCCAAGCATCGTGGTGCCCACAGGCAGAGGAGCTGGGTGCAGGTCTGGGTCTGCTGGAGGGGTGGGGGTCCCTGCCTGTGGGTACTCAGGGGATTTTGCCCCCAAAGCAGAATCAGCTGCAGAGTCAGAAGTGTTTTACCTGGCACACGTGGGAGAGCCATCCCAGCCAGGGGCAACAGGCATCTCTGTTCCCCACAGCACAAAGGCAGCCCTCTTCCCTCCCTCTCTGAGGTGGGACAGGTCGCCTCTGCCAAAGGCTTGAAGCTCCCAGATGGAAAGGGCCATTAGCCCAGCAGAGATCAAAGCAGCTTTCCCAGCATGCTTGGGGAACCCAGGATCTGTTTCATTTCCTAGGTACAGTCCGAGCGGAAAACTCCATCCAGCTGCCTCCCTGCCTTTGTTGTCAGCCACTGAGCAAAATCAATTCTCAACGTAATTAAGAAGCAGTTGGAATACACAGTGTGGCTCAGCTTAATGCTGTGTAACACGTGTGGGACCCTCTGGCTGGGTCAGGTACCCAAATCCCTGGGAGCATCCTTTGTGGGGAAAGTCCCCCGTGGGGCTGCAGGATGGTAGAGGGGTCATTCAGTGGCAGCTGGGAGGTGAGTGGGGCCAGAGGGCTGAGATCTGTAGAGAAAGCCCAGGGAGAATCAGCTTTTTCTCTTCCCCTTCTGTGTTTTAGCTGGAGGAAATCTCTCCTGAAGCTGACACCAGGCCTGGCTGGAGGGGCAGGGCTGCTCCACTGCTCACAGTCCATGGGGGGGCGGGAAGATTTTCAGCCAGAAGATTTTCAGCGCAGGGCTTGGCTTATACCTGTCCCATCACCGTGGGAGAAGTGGACCTCAAAAATGCACAGGTTGCCTGGGAGGGCTGAGGCTGGGAGCCCAGCTGGCATTGCCTGGAGGGTCTGGCTGTGCTGGTGTGATCATATTGTGCTGGGCAGTGACCTTGGGCTGAAAACAACTCAATGTTGGGCCTCACCGGCTCTTGCTGTCAAGGTCAACCAAGACAGCACCAGCAGCATTTAACTGGTGGGGGAAGGGAGGGCTTTGCTCTGCTCTGACTCAGCCTGGGGTGCACACACAGCTGCTGGGGGTCAGGATGGAGCTGGGCAGAGGATGTCCAGGCTGGGCACCAGCTGGGGGCTGCTTACCTGGAGCCTGCAAGGCTGGGAAGGAAGCCCTGGTCTCCTGCTGCCTGTGTGGGCTGCAGGACCCTGCAGCCAGCATCATGATCTGGGAATGCTGGCACAGGGATTGGCTCAGGGGTGTGCAACAAAGGGGGGACATGGAGACATGGGGCTGGAGGCAGCCAAGGACGGGCATGGCTGGGGAAATGGGAAGGGAGAAGAACCACCACTCAGGGCTTCAGCCTCTCCAGCAAAGTCCTGTTATGAGGGACAGCAGGCTGTGAAACGGGCATGTGTCCCCTTCTACCAGTTTTGCTGCCTGGCCAGGGCTCTGCCCTGTCCAACAGCCTCAGCAAAACCTGGCACAGGATGTCTGTCAGCAGCCTGAAGACGTAAAACAGTAATTTATAGGTTTTCAGAGTGTTACAATATAATAATTTCCTTACGTTGTGGCTGAGAGAAGTGTTTGATGCACTTATTGCCTGTGATGGATGCAGCGGATCAGGGGAGAACTGTCCCTTGCACATGGAGATCTGCAGAGGAAAAAAACCTTCCATCTTTCTCTGCAAAAGGCACTGATAAATTGGAGAGAGCCTGAGAATCAATACAAAAGAGCAGGAATCTTGGGGAGGGAGGGATGTGATGCTTAAAGGGGGCGAGGAGAGTCTGCAGCTCACTCGAGATGAGCTACCATCAGGGATGCAACACAATGAGTTGGGAAAATGTCAGGGGCTGTTTTGCTTCAGGTTGTAATGCTGAACGTGTCCCCTTAAAGGGAGAGGTGGGGACTGTGAACATGCCAAGAGGGAGTTTTTCCAAAGTGGAAGATGGGCCTGGGGTTCCTGCTTAGATTATACCTCCTGTAAATTCCCGTTGGAGCTGGTGCTGTAAGGAGTGAATTGAAAAAGGGGAAGGTGCTGGGCTGGTCCCTGTGCCTGTGAAAAAGGGGATGTGGGCAGTGCCTTTCCCTCTTCCCCTTGGGGAGTGGGAAGGGAGGAGAGCGCAACGCTCCGAGAAGCCTCTGTGATTTTTGCAGGAGGGTGATTTGAAGTGACTGGGCTGGTTTCAGAAGTTTTCACCTCTCTTCTCACATGGTGAGGGTAGTGCTCGAGGAGCTGAAGGGGATGTGCAAAAACTGAAGCCAGCCCCAAAGCCTGCTTGGATTATTTCCTCCCCCCCTCCCTTGGCCTTCCTTTCTCCAGACGTGCAGCAGACACTGTCCCCACATGAGCACTGGGCTTTTCTGAAGAGCTGGAAGAAGGGAGAGGGAAGGGAGCTCACATGTTGTCCTACAAGTGCAGAAATCCAAGCCTGGCTTTATCAGCCAGTGAAGGGCAGGAGGATCCTCCCCTGGATAGTTTTGTCCAGAGCCAGGGTGAACCAAGCGCCAAGGACAAGCAGGGAGAAGTGAAGCAAAACAGGGAAATTCTGGAGGCTGCGATGTCTGCCCAAGGGTGACACGAACCAGCTCTTTGCTCAGTTCCCCTTTCTCTCCTCTCAGCTCTTGCAACACCCCGGGAGCCGCTGGGCAGAGAGCCCCGGGCCGTGGTGGTGAAGGTGGGGACTGGCAGGTGGCCTGGCTGCCCCGGTGTGAAGACAGGCTGGGAGGAAGCGGCAGCACCGGCCGGGCGCTGCGGCCACATCCTGCCGTCCCCACCAAGGCCAAACCCCACCGCCCCCAGAGCCGGGAGACGTGGGGCCAGTGTCACTGCCTGCCGGATGCTGGTGGACAGATTGCTTTCCGATTCTCTCCAATAATCAAGAGATGCTAATTGCCTGGCAATTCCCCTCCCTGCTTAATGGCCTGTCTTGCATCTGTGGCTCCCCAGCCCCGCTCCACCCAACCGGCTCACCAGGACGCAGCGGAGCATCCCATCCCTCTGATGCAGGCCCCAGGAGCTGTGGTGGCCTTCCCACCTGGTCCTGACCTCCTGCTGATGTTCTCCATCCCACACCCATCACCCCAGTGCTAGGGCAGGACATTTTCCCTTTGCTGTTTTCTGCAGACCCCTTATCAGCAGGTCTGTAGACCACACTTCGCACCCGCCAGGGCCATCAGCTCTACCCGTGCCTTGTGGCTCCCCTTACTTGACGTATAATCTTCTAATTAATAATCAGCTTTTTCAAAGTGGAGCACAAACATTAATTAATTCCCCGTGAGGTAGGTAATTAACAGCGATGACTCCCATTTTTTACTGCAAGGGAAGCTGTGATACAGAGATCTTGCACGATCCAGCCAAGGTGGCAGGGAAACGACCTTGGGAACGCAGCTCTGCTCCAGCACAGCCCTGCAAGACCCCATCTTGGGGTCTTCTTCCACCAAGGCCTTCCTGGGGTGACAGTCCCTGTGTGCTGGGTTATCTCTGCTCCATCACCATGGCCATCTCCAGTGTTGAGAAGGCATGATGATGATCCTAAGGTGGCCTGGCAGGGTGGCCCATAGTGATGGATGCACTGCAGGATGGGGCATGGCCCTGGGGTGGTCCAGCAGAGCCCACAGGGCTCATGGCTCTCCTCTCCACACCATCCCCTCTGAAGCATGCATCTGGGAGCAGCCCCGGTGCTGAGGCACCTCCACCAGCTCCTGGACAAGGCGCTCCTGGGGAAGGGGATGCCATCCAATGGAAAAGAGCTGCTTCTTGTGTCCCCATTCATGCCTGCTATCCCAACCCCTCCCATCCCCCCAAGGTAGTTGCAAATCTCCATCTCAGCAGGTTCCTCCTGCTGCTCTCCTCCTTTGTTTGTCCCCCAGCAGGGAACAATGCTGGGAGGGGGATAAAGGGCTGGGTCCCCCCTCTTGACCAGACCCTGGTGGGGAGGGCAGGGATCCCCATCCTCCAGGCACCATCCCCACAGTGATCTCTGCAGCTCCCTGGTGACAAAGACCCTGCTGTCTGGGCTGCAAGACCCTGTTTGGCAGGGCTGGCTCCCCTCCCCACGGCGCTGGGCGGTGGGTGCAGGCACGTTTAGCTTTTCCCCATAGATTTTATTCCCCCCCCCCCAGTCACTGGTGTTCTCAAACCGCTGAGATTAGACCTGCAAGGTCCCCACGCTCCCAGCCCGCGAGTGCCTGCGCTCCTGTACTCACAGGGCTGCTTAATTAAGCTTGATTAATCAGCCTGCGCTCACCCAGCGCTCCGGAGAGCGCGGAGCTCCCCGGCCGCTGCCCTCGCCTCTTTCTTTCCCCCTTCCTAAGAGGGAATCGCGGCAGGGCAGGAGCAGCCACGTCTCCCCCCGCTCCGTGCAGCTTCGGGTCCATGAGGAAAAAG
>NW_009952597.1:1197491-1205820 GCF_000747805.2 Chaetura pelagica | reverse complement strand
GGTTCGGCCGCCGCGGGAAGGAAATGGGTGGGGAAGGGCCGGGGTGGGGGGTGTGGGGGTGTGTGAGCCGTGATGCTCATGGCCCCTTCTTCTCCTCCACGCCCCCAGCCAGCCATGGATGACGATATCGCCGCGCTCGTTGTTGACAATGGTTCCGGTATGTGCAAGGCCGGTTTCGCCGGGGATGATGCCCCCCGTGCTGTCTTCCCATCCATCGTGGGTCGTCCCAGACATCAGGTAGGTGGCTGGGGTGCCCGTTGCTGGACAAAGGAGAGGAGTTTTTGATGTAAACGGTTCTCCTAGAGGCTTCAGAAAAGCTCTATTATTGGGTTTTATAATACAAGAGTTGGTATGGTACAGTGGGGAATACAATTGGCTTAAATCCTTTCTTGGTACAAGTGGGGGTAGCAAAGGAACAGTAATTGGAGATCCAGCCTTGGGGAAAAGCAGGTTATTTGCCCTGTGGGCCTTGCCCTTCAGCTGTGCTTACTGCTTTTTCTTGTTGTGCAGGGTGTGATGGTTGGTATGGGCCAGAAAGACAGCTATGTGGGTGATGAAGCCCAGAGCAAAAGAGGCATCCTGACCCTGAAGTACCCCATCGAACACGGTATTGTCACCAACTGGGATGACATGGAGAAGATCTGGCACCACACCTTCTACAATGAGCTGAGAGTAGCCCCTGAGGAGCACCCTGTGCTGCTTACAGAGGCTCCCCTGAACCCCAAAGCCAACAGAGAGAAGATGACACAGGTGTGTAAAAGCCTAGAGCTTGGAGCTACAGCAGATGTTGCTGCCGGCCAGCTCTCCTTTTCCATGTTGTGCTCTCTCCTCCTTCACCACTGTTCTCCCTTTTTGCCATCTTTACAGGGTTTTCCTTTCCTGACCTGAGTCTCCTCTTTGCTGGACCTTGACAGGTTTTGTTTGCTCTTCTAAGCTGGCTTTCTCTTGAGACTGACCAAGCAACTTGTCTAACTGCTGTTTCTGACTAGATTCACTAATCCATTTACCAGCCTTGAGTGACTGTACTGTAGTTTACTTGGCATTTGTTTTGTTCCTTGCTGTGACATGTGGATGGGTCTGTGGTGATGTCCCTGCTCAGGCTCTGACCTGGTAGGTGTGGGTGGAGACCAGGCAAGATGAGCATGGACTTCGAGGGGGAGTGAAGTCCCTTATCTAGGGACAAAAGTCAAATTACACCTGCATGGACTTGATGTAGACCTGTAGCAAGAGCTCTAGTTTCTGCTGATGATTCAACCCCTTCTTTTCTCTCCGTAGATCATGTTCGAGACCTTCAACACCCCAGCCATGTATGTAGCCATCCAGGCTGTGTTGTCCCTGTATGCCTCTGGTCGTACCACTGGTATTGTGATGGACTCTGGTGATGGTGTTACCCACACTGTGCCCATCTATGAAGGTTATGCCCTCCCTCATGCCATCCTCCGTCTGGATCTGGCTGGCCGTGACCTGACGGACTACCTCATGAAGATCCTGACAGAGAGGGGCTACAGCTTCACCACCACAGCCGAGAGAGAAATCGTGCGTGACATCAAGGAGAAGCTGTGCTATGTCGCCCTGGATTTTGAGCAGGAGATGGCCACAGCTGCCTCTAGCTCTTCTCTGGAGAAGAGCTATGAACTCCCTGATGGCCAGGTCATCACCATTGGCAATGAGAGGTTCAGGTGCCCCGAGGCCCTCTTCCAGCCATCTTTCTTGGGTAAGTCCAGCTCTTCTAGCATATCCTGTGCCCTTAAAATGTTCCCTTCTGTGAAGGGTGACCTGGAGACCATGGTAGTCAGTTAACTCTTGTTGGTCCATAAAAAGGTCTGTCCTGTCCCACCAGTTAGCTTCAGTTTCCACATGGTGTAAAGCTGTTTGGGACAGTAGGACAGGAAGTTGAGACTGTTGGAGCCATGGCTTTCCTAGTGCCTTCCCACTGAAGGGATTGCTGGTCTCTTGGTTGTTCACAGTAGCTTCTGAGGCTTCATTGGCTGTTCCTGAGCTCTTGCTGACCTGAACCTGCTTATTCTTCACAGGTATGGAGTCCTGTGGTATCCATGAAACTACCTTCAACTCTATCATGAAGTGTGATGTGGATATCCGTAAGGACCTGTATGCCAACACAGTGCTGTCTGGTGGTACCACAATGTACCCTGGCATTGCTGACAGGATGCAGAAGGAAATCACAGCCCTGGCACCCAGCACAATGAAAATCAAGGTAGGATGGAGTCAGGAGCACCTCTGGGCACCCCTGTTACTGCTGGAGTGCAGAGTGGGTGGGAGGTTAAGTTAAACTCTTAGAGAAGATAGAAACCATACTTCTGTGTCTGCTGCAGCCTTCGTGGCCTTGCTCTGGATAAGGTGGCATCTACCCAATCATTTGAATAATGGGATTAGTGTAAATACTGGCTGCAAAGGCGGGAGGAGGTGGGTGTGTGAAGTTGTGTCTTAAGCCTGTTTGGACTTCATGGTCCCTTTGCCAAGGCTAGATAAGGGAGTTGGGCAGTTGGGTCTCTGCAGAGCCGTGTGTGGGCAGGGAGTGTTGTACAAGACCGTGCAGCTTGACTGATCCTCTTCTTCCCTGCAGATCATTGCCCCACCCGAGCGCAAATACTCTGTCTGGATCGGAGGCTCCATCCTGGCCTCCCTCTCCACCTTCCAGCAGATGTGGATCAGCAAGCAGGAGTACGATGAATCCGGACCCTCCATTGTCCACCGCAAATGCTTCTAAACCGGACTGTTACCAACACCCACACCCTTGTGATGAAACGAAACCCATAAATGCGCATAAAACAAGACGAGATTGGCATGGCTTTATTTGTGTTTTTTTTGGCGCTTGACTCAGGATTTAAAAACTGGAACGGTGAAGGTGTCAGCAGCAGTCTTAAAACGAAACATGTTGGAGCGAACGCCCCCAAAGTTCTACAATGCATCTGAGGACTTTGATTGTACATTTGTTTTTCTTTTTTTAATAGTCATTCCAAATATTGTTATAATGCATTGTTACAGGAAGTTACTCGCCTCTGTGAAGGCAGCAGCCCAGCTCGGAGGGAGCCGATGCCATTTACTGGTGTTAGGTTTATAATTGCTTGTCTGTAAATTATGTAACCCAACAAGTGTCTTTTTGTATCTTTCCGCCTTAAAAAAACAAAACACACTTGATCCTTTCTCTCTTTGATTTGTCAAGCAAGCGGGCTGTGTTCCCCAGTGATAGATGTGAATGAAGGCTTTACAGTCCCCCACAGGGTCTAGGAGAAGCGGTGCCAGTATGTGGGGGAGGGAGGGGCTACCTGTACACTGACTTAAGACCAGTTCAAATAAAAGTGCACACCATAGAGGCTTGACTGGTGTTGATTGTTCCTTTTCTTTTTTTTCCATGCCCTCTTTGACAGTTGGTAGGTGCTCTGATCTAGCCTTGCCAGGCTGCCCAGGTCAGCTATCTGGCTGGGGGTGGATGCTGGTGCAGTGGGCTGCCTGCTGTGTGAGCCAGATGGCTTGTGGTGATAATGGGGGGAGATGAGCTGAGTCTGCCAAGTCTGCAGGTCTCTGGGGCTGTCCTGGAGCTGTCCAGACCCTGGTGTTCTATAGCAGGGAGCTGCCGGAGGAGGTGGGCTTGGTGGGGATCCAACTGCACCTGGAAACCTGTGTTCTTGGCAGTGCTGTGTGACTGGCTTGGGGCTGATGAAAGCAAGTGGGGTGGTGGTGGGTGCTGCCATAAACATGCTACAGCAGCTGGTTTCTCCTTTAGCCAAGGTCCTTTGGCTAATCTGCACCCTTCTGTGGCCCATGGGGCACTTGTGCCCTCCTCTCTGCTAGGTGCTGGAGCTTGTCTGTCCTGCTCCTGGTTTGCCCCAGGAGGGGTGTCTGTGTTCAGGCTGGGAGACTCATCCTTGCTTGCAAAGTGCTTGCTGGGTGGAGCAGCTTTCAGGTGGAAGCCAGAGAAAGTCTTGCGAAGTGGAAACAATTGACTTCAGAGAGCAGGGCCACTGGGCTGCTCAGCATGGCTGGGGTGGGGCTGGGAAAAGGGTGTGGGGAGGGAAGAAACTTGCATGATGGTGACACCTGCAGCTCCAGGACTTGCTGTGGGGCAGTGCAGATACCTGTGTTGAGCCCAGCTTCCCACCAGAGAGATTTGCACAGCTTGGCTCTGCCTCCATCCTCTGGCCTTCTGAACCTTCTGTGGAGTTTCAGCCTTGTTAATGGACCAAATTCTCCTGTTCCATGAAAAGGAGGAGCCACAGCAGGGACCCTCACAAAGCTGTGCTGAGAACTGAGACTGCAAGCCCCAGGAGCTGGAGCCACTGCTGTGGAAGGAAGGAAATGGAGATGACCAAGGCTGCCAGGTCAGAAACCAGGTAAAGCAAAGCCAGGTTACACTGCATTGCCAGCCCAGGCAGACCAGACCTTGGAGCCTTGCTCACAGATGTGCTGCCTTCCCAAGGCTCCTCCAACCTGCCTGTCTTTGAAGAGCTAATGGCTGTGATGTGTCATGCTCACAGCAGATGAAAGGCAGGAGCAGGCTCTACATCATGCTGGGGGTAGGGTGGACCTGGTGGTTTCTGCCCTTCATCTCCCCAGTCTCCCTTCCGGGTGCAGTAGGAGCCTGGCAGAGTTGTAGGTGTAGACACCGGGCTGGGCAGACCAGTTACTGGAAGCACCAGTTTGCAACAGGGGAGGTGAAACAGGTTGGAGCAAGGTCCAAACTGGGCTTGTAACCCAAGGTCTTGGGGAAATGGGGTGAGGAGGAGACAATGGCAGCTCCCCGGGAAGGAGCTGGTGGGAGTGGAGCAGGATAAAGGCCAGGAGGCAAGAAAGGATGATGGCAATAGAGAAATGGGGCATCTTTCCTTGAAATGGTTGCTGATACCTGTGTAAAAAGGTGCTGAGACAAAGAACAGAAGAGGTGATGGTGGCAGTGAGGGAGAAACCACAGAGCAGTGAAGTGCTGGGGGCCAAGAGCTCAGGTGGGCAGGAGAGGGTGAGGGATGGGCTGGTGTGGCTGGCAGGGGAGCAGGGCTCATCTTCATGCTCCAGGGCGCAGCAGGCGGGGCTTTCTGTCTCTTTCAGTTGCTGTTCCAGGCAACCAGCGCCCTTATAAAATGAGGCTGAGCATTTCACAGCCCTTCCCAATGTCTCTCCAGTGTGAGGCCGTGGCGTGCAGAGCTCCTCTGCAGGCTGCTCCAGCAAGGCTCAGTTTATTCCTCCTCTGGGCCATTACATGCTGGAGAAAAGAATGTGGTGCCGGGCAGGGAAGCCTGTGAGCATTACTCACTGCTCCCGACTCCTTCAAGCCCAGGGTGATTTCCTCTCAGGAACGAGGCACTGGAAGAGGGGGGATTTATTTTTTAACCTCAGTTTCTCCATCATTGTGTTTCAGAGAGCTCAATTCATCACTCGCTGTTCCACAGAGGTGGGGAAACGCTGAGGGGTCAGTCACAGGAAGGGCTGCAGAGGAGTTGGTTTAGTCATCTCTTGACTCTTGAAGCCACCAGCAACGGGTAAGACTCAGAGGAGATGATGTGTAGAGAATAAGCGGTTCCCTGGCTATCACCTCCTCCTCCTCTCCAGCACACAAAGAGCCAGGGGTTGTGAGGGGACCAGGACGTTTAAAAAGGCCACCTGCAGTTCCCCCCCATCAGGCTCAGCAGTGGTGACATTCCAGAACTTCTCAGGCTGCAGAGATGGTGGCACTTGGCTGTAGATCTTTGCAAACCACCCAGCCCTTTCTAGCTTCCCTTTAGCCGCCAGGGGCAAGCTGGCTCAGCTCAAGGGAGATGAGCAAACATCTTTTATGGCCTTTCTTCCCCCAGAGCTCCCAACTTTCGCTCCTGCTGGAGACTGTCACTAGCACTTCACCTGCAATTAGCTGGTGACCTGGAAAGTCACCTCGCTGAGCCGCTTATGGAATCAAGCCACCGCCAGGAATTAGTGATGTCCTTGGCAAAGGAGACAGTTGTGGCTCTCAGGATTTAGCCCTGAAGGGCCTCATTGTCTCTTAGCTGTGTCAGGGAGTGTTGACCAGGAACGGTCCCTGACCAGGGTGGTCCCAGTCTCTCATTAGGGAGTGTGTGCTGCTCCAGAGGTGCTAGCTGGCTGCATGCAAAATCCCAGGAAATCCCAGAGCATTCAAGCAAAACTGGCCTCCTCGCACAAGTCCCTCCGAGGGTGCAAAGTGTCAGCTTCAGAAAATGGGCTTTCCAAGGTACCACGTTATGGATGGGACTGTGGGTATTGGCTGTGCTTGGAGCAGGAGGAGTCCTGGTCTTTTAAGCAGGTCTTTGCAGAGGATTGCTGACCTGGAGCCTGCCCTGACTTGTATTATACCCATCTGTAATCTGCTTTAGCAGGCCTTATAGCATTAAACCGTGTCAAGCACTGAAAATCACTTACAGCAGTGGAGCTAGCAGTCCACCCAAGCATACCAAGTGCTCTGGTCACTCAGTCCAGCTGGGCTTTAGTCATGCTGACAAAAAGATAAATGTTCAGACTGTATCAGTTTTAAGAAGAATCAGAGGAGATAAATGACCAGAGGGAAAAGCATTAAATCCCCAAGTCACTCTGGCCTTGAACAGTTAAGAGATTTTGTCTTGTGCAGAGAAAAACATCTTGATACTAGCAATAATTTGTTTGTTTGCCCTCCTGGACTGGGACAGCATGGTACTTATTTGGGCTGAGAAAAATGTGTATTAGTCATAAGATGACCAAAGTCTACCCTGGGATGGTCCAGCCCTGAACTGAACCCATCTTCACCAAAGGCTCCCAAATGCCCACACTGAGAAGAGCATTCTTGAAGCAAGGTGCAGCAGGGAGGGTTTCTTTTGGGCTGAGAAAAATGTGTATTAGTCATAAAATGACCAAAGTCTACCCTGGGATGGCCCAGCCCTGAACTGAACCCATCTTCACCAAATGCCCACACTGAGAAGAGCATTCCTGAAGCAAGGTGCAGCAGGGAGGGTTTCACCTCCCACCATCTGCCCACCTCCCAGCGACCATCATGAGAAATGCCAGAGTTTGTAGCTGTGTAGCTGTTCCTTTCCTTCCTCGTTTCCCGCCCAGCTGATGTCCTGCAGCAGCAGGAGGTTGTGTTCAACCTCCATGTCTTATCTACACCACCACATTGCTCATTTATTTGGTGGATCATGAGACGAAGTGCAGCTCCTCTTACAAACCGCTGCAAGGATGTTTCCTCCTCAGAGGTTCTCCGACCTATCTCTGTTCCCAGCTCTTATTCAGCTGCTGTCTGGTCCATGTACACCCCAGGGCTGGAGGGAACCCGTGGCTAGCCCTAACACAGGCTACTCCAGCCAACCTGGCTCTCTGGGCAGGGCTTTTACTCTGTTTGTGGGCCTTGATGATGATTTTATTCACCATTTGCATTGGAAATGCAGGTCTTCTCCACCCTGGTCTCTGCTTTCCCTGATGATTGCAAATATGGTAGGTTGGTGTTTTTCCCAGATGTCAAACAAGTTGGTCTTGACTGAAAGGCCTCTACATTTAATTTGTCATTACCTTATACTTAAGTGAAACACATGACAAAGCAAGCATACAGTCTCTTAATGAGGCTTTGCCTCGTTTAAGGGCAAAGAAGGGTTTTCCTCTTCAACTCCAGACTTGAGGCATTTGATATTTCTAAGTGAAAAACCCCATTTACCCCTAATCTAATTCATGGCCTTAAATGGCAACAATCAAGTAGGAAGAAAGAAGCAACCTATTCATCTTCCTTTGTGGGTCATCTTTGAAACACATCTTCTGTGAACAAAATTCCCAGAGCATACACGTAACTGGAAATTCCAGCACTCCGGTCCTGTCTGTACTTGAGATTTGGGATGAGGAGCAGCAACAGGAACAGTGCTGAGGCAGCTCCTGCTCTTGGACGTTGCTGTGTGCAATGGCTGTGCCCACAGCAGCCCTGGGTGACTTCTGCACGGTGAAGAGAAGGGTTGTACCTCACACCTGCAAGGCTAGAATATTTAGCCTGGTTAGAGCCCAGATGGACGATCGTTGTGTAAGTGACCAGTGAATCTGAGAAGCCAATGGGTTTATATATAGGGTTTTCCTGGGAGGAAGGTGGTGGTATCCACAGCCCCCTCGTTAGCACCAACCCATTCAGTGCTAACGGGTGTTCTGGCCTCTTGCATCCATGCCCTGGCTGCTTCCAACTCACAGCATCACCTGGGAGAGCACCGTTCTCCCGAATTCTCTGCTGTCCCCATGGAAAACCGGGGGGCTAACGCAGGGAGCCCCCCCGGGGGCCCCACCACGGCCCTGCCGAGCTAGTGGGCCCCTCTGCCCTCCCTCCCAGCTGAGTCACCGCTGCGCCCTGCGGCTCCGC